>NC_092450.1:4923668-4958454 GCF_036169615.1 Heliangelus exortis
TGAGGAGGAATGTCACCTGCGGGCTGCTGAGCTCAGGGACAAGTTCCTCAGCTCCTGCAGGCAGTATGGCATCACTGTGAGTGTCCCTGGGGACCCTGCCCTGCCACCTCCCCCCCCCCTGACACCCCAACACCTTTGGGTGTCCCCCCCTGCAGAGCTCGAGCCGTGCTCCCCCGTGCGATGTCCCCCAAGTGTCACCTTGGGTGTGGTGGGAGCTTTGGGGGGTTGTAGGGTGACCCCCAGCCCTCTGTCCCCTCCCTGGTCACCTCCAGCTCTGCAGGGAGGAGGGGGTGTCACTCCAGGGGTGACAGACCCCCCCCCTGAGCCCCCTGCCCCGTCCCCCAGGGTGACAACGTGCGTGAGGAGCTGCTGGGCCAGGTGAGGGCTCTGCCCTCCCTGCTGGACGAGGTTGGGGCAGGAGCCAGAGCCCTGCCCGAGGCCATCGAGCTCTACCAGGCCTGTCTGGAGTTCTGCTGCCAGAGGTGGGGCTGGGGGGACACGGGACAGACCCCTCCCCACCCATCCCCATCCCCTCTGCCCACCTGGGGTCACCAGGCTGGGCAGAGCAGGGAGAGACCCTCACCTTGTGCTCTGGTGCTGTCCCTGCTGTCCCCTCTTGTCCCTTCTGTCCCTTCCTGTCCCCTTCTGTCCCTTGGTGTCCCTGCTGTCCCCTTCTGTCCCTGCTGTCCCATTGGTGTCCCCTCCTATCCCCTCCTCTCCCTTGGTATCCCTCCTGTCCCTTGCTGTCCCCTTCTGTCTCTTGGTGTCCCCTCCTGTCCCTTGTTGTCCTCTGCTGTCCCTGCTATCCCTTGGTGTCTCTCCTGTCCCCTCCTGTCCCCCCTGTCCCCTGCTGTCCCCAGCAGCCCTGCAGAGCAGTGGTCCCCTTGCTGAGGCACGTGGGGAGGAAGGGGAACACCACAGTGTACGAGTGGAAGAGGGGGGTGCAGCCCCTCCGGGTGGAGAGACCCCCCTGGAGGAGCCCCCCCAGCCCCCCAAGGAGGACACGGTACATCCTGAGACCCCCCCCTGTCCCCCTTCTGTCCCCCCCTGTCCCTTGGGGTCATGGGAGCCTCAGGCTCTTTGTCCCCACAGATTGATTGGGGGGACTTCACCCTGGAGCCCCCGAGCCAGGACCTGGATTTGGGGATCACGGTGGAGTCTGAGCCCAGGTGTGAGAACTCTGCCTGTGCCCTCCTGGGGGCTTTTGGGGGGGTCCTGGGGGGTGACCCCCACCTCTCAGAGCCCCCTCTTCCTTGGCAGGATGGGGAGGGCATCGACTGGGGGGACTCTGAGAGCCAGGAGGTGCAGATCAGGGTGCTGGAGGCTGGCACTGAGGGTGAGTGTGGCTGAAAGGGGGGGTGGGCAGGCAGCAACCCCCCCCTGCATCCCCTCTGACCCCCCCTGTGTCCCCCCAAACCCCTGATTCCCCCCCTCTGCATCCCCAGTCCCTCCCTGCATCCCCCTGACTCCCTCTCCCCCTGCATCCCCCCCCTTCCCCCCTATTCTCCCCCTCCCCTGCATCCCCCCCCTGTCTGCATCCCCCAAATCCCCCTCCCCTTTATCCCCCCCCTGCATCCCCCCTGAGCACCCCAATGATCTCCTGGGGGTGACCCTGCCCCCCCAGGCTGTGCTGTGTGTGTGGGGGGGGTTTCCCAGCAGCCTGGGGGTTGGGGTGGGGGTGTCCTGACCCCCAGTTTGTCCCCCAGACCCCCAGGGGGTTGCCCGTGGCTCGGAGGCTCTGACCCTGCTGGAGAACACGGAGACCAGGAACCAATTCCTGGATGAGCTGATGGAGGTGAGGGGGGGGCAGGGGGGGCTCTGCCACCACCCCAAGGTGTGTGTGGGGCGGGGGTGGCCCTGTCCCCAGCGTCCCCTCTGCCTGTCCCCACAGCTGGAGCTGTTCCTGGCCCAGAGGTGGGTGGAGATGGGGCAGGAGGCTGACGTGGTGGCCATCAGCCAGCTCCAGGTGGCCCCGGCAGAGCTGCAGGGGCTGAGCAGGGCCCGGGTGGGCTCCCTCCTGCACAGCACCCGGGAGGTCCTGGGGAAGCTCAGCACCCCCAGCATGCAGCATCTCTTCATCATCCTCACCTCCCCCAGGTGGGGGGCACGGCTGGGAGCTTGGGGGGATGGGGGGGTGGGAGGGGAGGGGATGGGGTGGGGTGGGGTGGGATGGGGTGGGATGGGATGGGATGGGGTGGGGTGGGAGGGGGTGGGGTGGGATGGGATGGGATGGGTGGGATGGGATGGGGTGGGGTGGGGTGGGATGGGGTGGGATGGGGTGGGATGGGATGGGGTGGGGTGGGAGGGGGTGGGGTGGGATGGATGGGATGGGGTGGGATGGGATGGGGTGGGGTGGGGGTGGGATGGGGTGGGATGGGGTGGGATGGGATGGGGTGGGATGGGATGGGGTGGGGTGGGAGGGGGTGGGGTGGATGGGGTGGGATGGGGTGGGATGGGATGGGGTGGGATGGGATGGGGTGGGAGGGGGTGGGGTGGGATGGGGTGGGATGGGATGGGGTGGGGTGGGAGGGGGTGGGGTGGGATGGGGTGGGATGGGATGGGGTGGGGTGGGAGGGGGTGGGGTGGGATGGGGTGGGATGGGGTGGGAGGGGATGGGATGGGATGGGGTGGGATGGGGTGGGATGGGGTGGGTGGGAGGGGGTGGGGTGGGATGGGTGGGATGGATGGATGGGGTGGGGTGGGAGGGGGTGGGTGGGATGGGGTGGGATGGGATGGGGTGGGGTGGGAGGGGGTGGGGTGGGATGGGGTGGGATGGGGTGGGAGGGGATGGGATGGGATGGGGTGGGATGGGGTGGGATGGGGTGGGGTGGGAGGGGGTGGGAGGGGGTGGGGTGGGAGGGGGTGGGAGGGGGTGAGGGAGGGATTTGGTGCTGTCAGGGAGGGTTTGCTGGAGAAGCTCTGGAGCCAAACTGGGAGAATTGGGGTGTTCAGAGTGGAGAAGGGAAAGGGAAGGGAAAAAGGAAGAGGAAAGGGAAGAGGGAAGGGAAGGGAAAAGGGAAGAGAAAAGGGAAGAGGGAAGGGAAAGGAAAAGAGGGAAGGGAAGGGAAAGAGGGGGAGGAAAGGAAAGGGAAGGGAAGGGATGGGGATGGGAAGGGATGGGAAGGGATGGCACTGGGTGGGATTTGAGGTCCCTTCCTCCCACTCCAGGCTGTGGGATCTGGAGCAGGAGGTGTCCTGGGGGTGGGGATGGGTGAGGGGAGGTGACAGGAGGGGGGGTCCCGTCTGTCCCACCCTCAGGTACGTGGAGCGGGTGAGTGAGCTGCTGGGGCAGAGGCTGAGGCAGGCAGAGCTCTTGGTAGCCAAAGGGGCCACCATGGGCCAGAAACGTCGGGAGGCCCTGGCTGAGCAGGGAGCCCTGGAGCCCAAACTCGACCTCCTGCTGGAGAGGACCAAGGAGCTCCAGAAACTGGTGAGGGAGGGGAGATGGAGCCCCCCCCTGGCCCCCCCCCCCCCCTCCCCTGAACCCCCCACCCTCCCCAGAGCGTTCTCTGACCGACCCCCCCCTTTTCTGGGTGCTCTTTGCAGATTGAAGCAGAGATCTCCAAGCGTTACAATGGGCGACCTGTCAACCTGATGGGTGTCCCCGTGTGACCCCCCCGTGGGGACAGACAGACACCCCCAGACCCATAGAGGAACAATGTGGGGTCCTCTCCTCCCCCCCAAAAATAAAAAATCCCCCCTGGGCCACCAAGGATGTGGCTGAGGGGGCAGGATTCTTGCTGAATAAACCCCAAACCCTTCACCCCTCTCTGGAGTTGTTATTTCCTTTTGGGGGGGCTCGAATTGGGGGGGCAAATAGCACCTGACCCCCCTGGCATTGGTCCCTGGGGAGGGGGCTGCAGGGTGACCCTTGGGGACATCACAGCTTGTCCTTGGGGGGTCCCATCGTGGACCCCCAGGGAGGGGATGGTGGCACTAAAGGGGGTCTGTGGGGGGTGCGGATGGAGGGGGGGCTGGGGGGGGCTGGGGGGGGTCTGGGTGATTCGATTTTAATTTCATAGCAGAGCAGTTGATTCATGGGGGGCTGTCACGGGGGGTAATGACTTCCCATCAGGATGACAAGTGGAGTGACACTGCTCATTATTCCTCCCGCTCGTTATCGCCCCCCCGGGGGGGCTCCCACCCCCCCCCCGCCGGACAGTGAGCGATGGCGCCCATTAATCACCCCCCCCCCACCCCCTCACCCCCATCCATTCCCGTCAGCGGGGATGCACTGGGATGCACTGGGATGCACTGGACCAGCCCCCCCCTGCCCCAAACCCCTCAGCATCTTATTTGGGGGGGGGGGCTTCACCCTCCTGCGTCATCGATTGGGTCACACCCACAATGACGTTGCAGTCGCTGATTGGTTTGGCTCCCAATGGGGGGGGTCTGTACCCACCGAGGGGGGGGTGGTCGTGGGGGGGGGCACGGGGTCCTCGTCCCCAGTGGGTCTGGGGGATCCCGGCCCCATGGGATCCACTTAGGGGGCTTCTGCCCTATTGGGTCTGGGGGATCCCTGCCCATGGGGTCCATCTGGGGGCTGGGGGGGCTCCTTCCCCACTGGGTCTGGGGGATTCCTGCCCATGGGGTCCAGTTGGGGGACTCCTGCCCTATTGGGTCTTCTGGGGGATCCCTGCTCATGGGATCCATTTGGGGGGCTGGGGGGGCTCCTTCCTCACAGGGTCTGGGGGATCCCGGCCCCCTGGGGGGCTCCCCATTCCCCCTGTCCCTGTCCCTGTCCCACCGGCTCTGGGTGATTTGGGGGGGGGGCTGCAGATTTCCGGGTGTTTCAGGACCCCCGCGGTGTCCCCCCCCCGGTGTCAGGGGTGAAAGTCACGGCGGGAGCCACCGCGGCTGCGGGGAGCCCTCATTACCCCCCTAACGGTGATTAACGGGGTAATTAACGGGGTAATTAACGGGTGTCGGTAACTCCTGACTGCCCTGGATGGAGTTGGGAACCGTGGAGGGGCCCCCCCGAGGCTGGGGGGAGGAAAGGGGGGGGTCCCAGCCCACCCACCCCCCCGGATCTGCCTCCCTTGGGCCGGGGGATTTTTGGGGGGTTCCAGGCCCATCCCTGCCTGCACCCCCTGCTCTGTGGCCCTTGGGGGGGCCCGGGGGGGGACACGCACGTGGGTGGAAGGGACACGGACCTCGGGGACGTGTGGATGCAGACCAGGGTGAGGAGACCCCCCCCAAAAAATATCCGGGGTCCTCTGAGGGTCCCTGTCCCCTGCTCAGCTGTGTCCCCCCCCCCCCAGGTCACTGTCACCACCCGGGAGGGGGGACCCTGCCCCCCCGGGGGCTCCGGGATGGGTTTGCTGCAGACAAAGGGACGAGGGGACCCCCCTGGCTCTGCCTCCCGCCGGTTTTTTTTTGGGGGGGGAAGAAGAGCATCGGCTGCTGCTTTCACACCCCCCCCGCCCCCCGGGAAGGGGCTGAATTCCCAATTAGCGCCCATCCCCGCTAATTACAGCCCCGGCCGCCATTTCACTCCAGCAGCTGCCGAGCGCTCCCTTCCTCCCCCTCCCGGCACCATCTGGGGGTCCCGACCCTGCCCCAACCCCCCCCAAAACTGTCCCCACGGCTGCCCCGAGCCAGCTGGGCCCCTGCCCCCCTCCCCCTGCCCCCCTCCCTCCCTCCTGCTCTCCTTCCGTCCTTTTAATTCCCAGATCCTTCCCTCCTCCCATCCCCTGCATCCTTCCCTCCTTTCCCCTCTCCCTATTCCCATCTTTCCATCCTGCTTTTTGTCCCTGCATCCTGATTTTTATCCCCAAATCCTTCCCGTATCCCTCTGTCCTCCATCCCTCCCTCCTTCCATCCCCACATCCCCCCTCTCCCTCCTCCCACCCCTCGCAGCCAGTTTTTCGGGATCAGAACCCCCGAGCTCTCCAGAGGGTTTGGGAGGGGATTGGGGATGGGCAGGGGGCTGTGGGGGGGGTGCAGCCCCCTCTGACCCCCCCCCCCCCCTCCTCCTCCTCCTCCTGCCCCTTCCTGCCAGGCGGCAGCTGCCGAACGGGCTCAAAATCTCCTGAAACCCCGCGGGGAGGGGGCGGCAGCTGCCCCCGCGCCCCCGGGACGGATGGGGGGACACGCGGGGACAGCTCCACACCGGGGAGGGGGCTGGAAATAACGGGGGGGGGGGAAGAGCGGAAAGGGAAGGGAAAACCCTCGGGGTTTATTTTTATTTTTATTTTTATTTTTATTTTTTGGGGGCGATGGGGTCGGACAGGGCCGGGGTGCAGCCCCCTCCCCAGCAGCCCCCATGGAGGGGGGGGCTCAGTTAGGGGGTGCCCCCCATGCTGCTCTCTGTCCCCCTTCCTCCCGGGCGCTCCGTCACCGCGACAAAGCGAGGAGAGGAGGGGTCCCCTCCCCCGGCACCCCCTGTTCCCCCCCCGCCCCGGGGTCTCCTTTTCCCTCCCCCGTTCCCTTCGGCAGAACAAAAACCCCGGGACAAGATGGAGCCCGGGCCCCCCACCCGGGCTGGGACCACCCCCCGGAACGTGTCACCCCCCTCACTGTCACCCCCTGGGACTGTCACCCTGTCCCCGTGGCTGTGGGATGGGGGGGTGTCACACGGCTTTGGGGGGTGACCGACTTTTGAGGTCCTAAGTTGGGACAAGGATTTGGGGTGCAGGGTGACACCTGCCAGGGTTTTGGGGGAGTTTGGGGGTGTCTGGGGGGGGGTGACCCCCATCCCTGACTCTCCCGGGGAAGTCCCCGTGTCGCGTGGGGTCCCCCAGCGGTCCCGGTGTGGGGAGGTGGGGGGGGTGTGTGAAGCCCCTTTGTCCCCGGGTCTTTGTCCCCGTGTCACTTGGGGGGCAGCAGCTGCCACGGCCCGGACCGCGGGGCCTTCAGCCTCCTCCTCCTCCTCCTCCTCCTCTTTGTTCTCTGCTCCCGCGCTGGGGATGCTCGGGATGGGGAGGGGTCGTCCCCCCCCCCACCCCAAGGGACAGCTGGGGCCACACATTGGGGCAGCCCCCTCCTCACACCCTGGGGACTCGGGGTGGGCTTCATGGGAAGGGTCCCCAAGCTCCAGGGGGGTCCCTGCTGGGCCCAGTTTTGGGTCGGGGGGGTCCTGACGAATGTTAGGGATGATCTGGGGGGGGGGGGCTCGGGCTGTCCCCTCCTGGGGACATGGGGAGCGGGGGGGGACACACAAGGGGGGGTCTCCCAGCCCAGAGGAGGGAAGGGGCTTTGGGGACGCTACAGGAGGGGGGGTCCCGGCTGCGGGGACATCTGCTGCACCCCCCCTTTTTCCCCCCCCGGGAGTCTCTGGCGGCTCCGGCAGCTGCTCCGGCCCCTGGGGGGGTCCCCGGCCAGGATCCCCCCATCCATCAACGTCTGCCCGGGCCACCGAACCCCCCCTCTCCCCCCGAAACCCGCGGAGCTGGGCAGGGAGGGGTCCGAGGGGGGGTGTGGGGAGGAGCTTGGGGTGCCACGCGTGTTTTGGGGGGGCGCACACACACACGGCACATTTTGGGGGTCCACGTGGCTGCGGGATCACCCCAGGAGGGGGTTTGTGGGGTCCCGGTCCGGGCGGTCCCGGTCCCGCTCGCTGCCCCAGCCCCGCCGGCAGATGGCGCTGCAGGACCGCGAATGCGCGATCCGGGGCGGGGCGGAGCCAACGCTATCGGGGCGTGGTCAATGCCCATATAAGGAGTTCTAGGCGTGGTTATGCAAATCATCCGGGGAGCGTCACGCAAGAGCCGCGCTGGGGCTGCGGCGTTAGGGAGCGTCGCGCAAGAGGCGGTGCCTGGGGGGGGGATCCCTGGGCGGGGGTCCCGGATCCAAATTATGGGGAGGGGGCGGGGGGTGGTGGGGGTGCCACGTGGGGCCCCAGTGCTGCTCCCCCAGTGCCCCCCTCCTGCACCTCCTTTAGAAACTTCCCCGCCCCGGGGGGTGGGATGGAAGCTGGGACCCCCCCACCCTTAAATTCGGGGGTCAGTCAGGCCCGGGAGTGTGACAAGGGGGGGGGGTCACCTCCCCCCAACCTCTGCTGCCTTTAATTTGGGATCACCCCCTCCCCAGGATCGCCGGGGGGGGGGGTCCTGGCAGTGGGGGGTCCCCTGGGTGGGTGCTAAGGTTCTGCTCCCCCCCCCCCATCCCGCTCCTCTTGTCCACAACCATCCCCACCCCAAAAATAAACTGGGGGGGCTGCTTTCCTGTCCCCCCCCATCCCAAGCCAGAGGAGGGCAGGGAGCCAGGCAGGGCACGGGGACAGGGACAGTGCCAGCCCTACAAATAGTCCCGGGGGGGGTACAGTAAAAATAACCCAGCTCGGGGCAGCCCTTCTCGGGTTGCTGCCCACAGCCCCCGGGAGGGGTTGGGGAGGGTCCCGGAGCCCCCGTGTCCCCGAGGGATTTGGGGGGGGACGGGGGGGAGATGGTGCCCTAAAGAACACTCACAAGCTGGGGTGGTGAGGGGGGGGCTGGCAGCACACCCAATCCCTCTCCTCACCCCCCAGTCCCTCTCCTCACCCCCCAATCCCTCTCCTTACCCCCCAATTCCCCCTCCTCACCCCCCAATTCCCCCTCCTCACCCCCCAATTCCCCTCCTCACCCCTCAATTCCCCCTCCTCATCTCCCAATTCCATTCCTCATCCCCCAATCCCCCTCCTCACCCCCCAATTTCCCCTCCTCATCCCCCAATTCCATTCCTCACCCCCCAAATCTTTTCCTCAGCCCCATTCCCCCTCTTCACCCCCAGATTTCCCACTCCGGACTCGCTGGGCTCTGGATGTGGAGCAGGACATGGGCTGCTCCCCATCTCTCCCCAATCCATCCCATTTTGGGGATGGAAAAGCAGAGGTTTTGCTCATCCCAATCCCCCTGGGAATGCACCCCGGGATGGGAACCCTCACCCCACTGCCAGGCACTGGAGCCTGTGTTCATTTTTCCACCTCTTTCTTTATTTATTTTTATTTTTTTTCACTTTTTCCCACTGAACTCCTGTCCCTGCCATCCCGTTTGTCCCCGCAGGTTTCTGGGCTCTGGTTCAGCAGGCAGGGGGGGTGCTGCCTGCTCTGCCCCTCACCCCGGCGTCAGGGCAGGGACCTGGAACAAAAACAACTTACAATAAAATCATGGAATTTTCAGGGCTGGAAAGGGACCTTAAATCCATGGTCAGGGACCCCAAGCCCCATCCAAACCTTGGACACTGCCAGGGATGGGGCAGCCACAGCTTCTGGGGGCACCCTGGGGCTCAGCACCCTCACCCCAAAGGATTTCTCCCTCATCTCAATCTCCCACCTCTGCTTTTTCCCATTCCCAGCACTACCAAGAGTCCCTTCCCAGCTTTCCAGACCCTGGGAATTCTCCTCGGAGCCTTCTCCATCCGGAACATCCCAAGGAGCATTGTCCAGCCCTGGGCCTTCCCTGACCCCTCTGCACCTTCAACACTGATCCCACTCCCTGGTTTTTCCTGGGATTCCTGGGGTTTGGATCACCCAGCAGGAGGGGTTCCAGTCTCCCCACTTTCTTTCCTCCCGTGGCTCCGGGCACGGTGCTGGGGGGGGGGGGGCTGAGCCCAGCACCAACCCCGGCCTGGGCAGAACCAGCAGGGCCGGGCGGCTGGGAGCTGCGGGAGGTTTTAATGAGCCAAGGGCTGAGGTAATGAAGCCCGCGTGGGGCTGCGGGCCGGGGGCCAAGCTCGGGTTTCAGCGCTTCTGTCCCTGGCTGCGTGGGGCCGGGGAGGGGCGAGGCCCGGGGCAGGGCCGTGTTTAACGAGCAGCCCGGAGGCTCAGGAGCCCCGAACCCCCCTCGGTATCAGGAGGTATCGGGGCTGCGGGCCCGGGGCGGTGCCGGGGCCCGGGGGGCGATGGAGGCTCCGCCATGGCGGCCCCGGGCCTTGCCCTGAGGCCTGGGCACCGCTGCCATGGCAACAGCTGCGGGACGAAGGGGCGGAGCCTCTGCGCGGCGCTGATTGGTGCGCGTCGCTGTCAGTCAAGCGCCCCGCGGGGCGGCTGCTGCCGGAGCGTCGCCTCATTGGCGGCCGCCGCTGTCGCTCGGAGGAGACTCTGCCTGCTATTGGTGGAGCTCGCTGTCACTCAATCTACGAAAAGGGCGGGGCCGCCTTTGCCGGTTTCTCCCCTTCGATTGGCTTAGCAAGGGAGGCCGGCGTTCCGATTGGTCGCTCCCTCTGCCTATCTAAGCTGAGGCGGGATCAAACGCCTCAGCGCTTCCTCCCATTGGTCCGCCGCTTCTCCCCGCCTCCCCTCGCCGGGCGCTGATTGGTGGCGGCTCCGTGCGGGGCGGGAGGGGGCGGCGGTTGGCCGGGGCGGGGAGCGGGAGCGGGGCCGGCGGCGGGGAGAGCGGTGAGCGGCGGGCGGAGGGGCCGGGACGGCGGCTGCGGGTGCTGAGGGGGGGCTCGGGGCGGGGTGCGGGACAAGGGGGGGGGCTCGGGGCGGGCGGAGCTGAGGGGACGGCGGGAGGGGGGGGGGGGGGGCGGGTCACGAGGCGCGGGGGGGTCTTAAAGGGCCCGAGGCGGCGGCGGAACGGGGCGGGGGAAGGGGGGGGGCACAGGGCAGAGCTGGGGACCCCCCCCACCCCCCAAAAAAACCCTCCCGGGATCCCCGGCTCACTCCCGGGTAAGGCGGGAGCCGCCCCGCCGGGAAGGCCGTGACGGGAGGAGCGAGGCCGGGAGGAGGCCCCGGTGTGCGCTGGGCAGGGCGGGTTGGGCGGCGGTGGAAAGCCCCGGGGGGATCCTTTTATTTATTTATATATTTATTTATTTATTTATATATTTATGTCTTTGTTTTATTTTTGCTTTAGCGGAACCGCTGGCAGCCGGGCTGAGAGGAGCACAAGGCAGCTGGATGCCTTCAGAGAGAGGAGGGGGGGAAGTTGACGCACCCGCCTAAGAATAGCTCCGGGAAGGGAAGGGAAACATCGGCCCCAAAGGTAACGCAACCCCCGGCCGGGGATCCCAGGGGGCTTGGGAGAAGCAGCAGCCTCGGGGGGTCGGGGGGGTGACATTCCCGGGGCTCTCCGGGGAGGGGGGGGGGGGGGCACAGCCGGTGTTTCCCGGTGTGGCTGGGTCCATGTGGGATGAGGAGGGTGGTGCCTGATGGGCCCTGCTCTCCGGTTCTTATTTCAGCTGCTGATGAAATTGCAGGCAGGAGCGGAGGAGGCTTGGGACCTGCCCACTGTCGGGACCTTTGGCTGATAAAAGGCTCCTTTAGCTTCTCCAGGCAAAAGAAAGGAAGAAAGAAGGAGCAGAGCCCGTCCCGGAGCGTTGGGAACTGGGGGGGGCGAGAGGAAGTTGCTGTATGTGGAGTTTTTTGACAGTAAGTCACATGGATTCTTTTACAAAGCTGCACGAGCTGTGTTCTGAAGCAGTTTGTGAGGAAGAGGAGAAGGGCAGGAGGGGGGGAGGCTCTGTTCTGGGGAGGGTTTGTTCCTTCTGGAGATTTAAATCTCTAATTACACTCTGCTGGGCTGACCGGCCAGCTCCAGACTTGGAGTATGAAAAACAAAAATGTCCCGAAACCCCAGAGGATCTTGGAGGTTCTTTAAACTTTTATCCTGTCGGGTTGGGCATAACCTGAATGCTGAAGCCCTGGTTTTATTTTGTTTGTTGGAAAAGTGGGGCAGAGCAGAGCAAACCCAACCAACCTGTTGTGTGGAGAGAGCTCACCTGACGCCGGGTTTGTTTTCTTTAGGGTTTGGTTGGGTTTGCACCTTTTGCATTTCGCTTTTTAATCCCCAAACTCTCCCCCACCGCCACCCTTTTCCTTTTTTTTTTCCTCCTTTTTCCCTTAGAAATGCTCTCTCTGAAGAAATACTTCACTGAAGGCCTCATCCAGTTCACCATCCTGCTCAGCCTGATCGGCGTGCGCGTGGACGTGGACACTTACCTCACCTCCCAGCTCCCCCCACTCCGGGAAATCATCCTTGGCCAGAGCTCTGCTTACACCCAGACCCAGTTTCACAACCTGAGGAACACCTTGGATGGATATGGCATCCACCCAAAAAGTGTAGACCTGGACTATTACTTCACAGCTCGGAGGCTGCTCAACCAGGTGAGGGCCCTGGACAGGTTCCAGGTCCCCACCACAGAAGTCAACGCTTGGTTGGTCCACAGAGACCCCGAAAACTCTGTGGCTGGGAACCAACCCAACCCTGGGATCACTCTGGAGAACAGCAACGGCCTGCAGGATGGCAGCAATCCTGACAACGGGGTGAGGGAGAGCGGGACAGAGCAAGGATTTGGGGAAGAACTGGAAGATTTGGGAGCGGTGGCTGCGCCCGGCAACGGAGACCTGACCAAAGAGGTAGGAAGGACCTTGTTGGGGTTGGCATGGGGTGAAAAGGAGTGTTTTGGGGTGAAAAGGAGTGTTTTTGGGGTGGGAGGGAAGCTTGGGGGGCTCCCGAGCCCTCTGGGGGAGCAGTTTTTTTGTGTGTTGAGCAGTTTTGTAGCACCTTTGGGAAGGGTGTAAATCCCGGGTCAGTGAGAGGGCTCCGGGTGGTTTTCCCGTTGTGTTTTGTTTGGTCTGAAAGGAAGAGGGAAAGGGGGAGGAGGGTGGGGAGGGAGAAAAAAAAAAGGGAAAAAAAAAAAAAAAAAGGGGCGGGGGTGTTCATGGTTTCAACCTGGGCTGGAGCTTTGTTGTGAAACCCGGCAGAGGAGGAGGCTGGGAAATAAACAGGGGGTTGGGAAAGAGCCGGGGGGGCGTTGGGTTTCTGGGCTCTGGAGCTGATCCAGTGGTGATGTTTATTCCTTTGCTTTTTCATCACCACGGACGGGGAGGGAGAAGTGAACTGGGAACCTTTTTTTTTTTTTTCTTAAATTTTTTTTTTTGCATGTTTGTTTTGGTTTGGTTTTCTTTTTTTTATTTTTTTTTTTTTATTCTCTGAGCACAACCTTTTCGTGATGCAGTCCCCCTCCCCCCCTCCTTCCCACAGGAAGCTGCTGCTGCTCTATTTTTATTTCTCTTATTTTTTTATTATTATTTATTTTTTTATCCCTTTTCTTGGCACCTCTGGATGGGTCACAGCACATCCAGACATCTCCCTGCCCCCTCATTTGCAACCTCAGGTCCTCCCAGGGTCCTTCCAACCAATCCCAAATGGTGTTTGGGATGAGGTGTCCCGGCCATGGGGACAGCCCTGTCCCTGCAGTGGGGGGTGAGGGGGGGGGGGGGGGGGGCAGGAACTCGGGGGGGTTCCTCAGGATTTTTTCCCCCCCACCCGTGTTTTTCCCACGGGGAAGGGAGTGAGGGAGGTGGTGTGGCTGGAGGAGGCTCAGGGATCAGCCCTGTTTTGGGGCTGGGATTGAGGGATGAGCAGTGGGATGCAGCCCTGGGATGGGTTGGATGTGTGCTCCCCCCCCCCCTCCCCCCCTGCCTGGGGCTCTGGGGAGGATTTTGGGGTGAAATCCCCACTTTGGTTATCGGGAGGGGATCCTGGGGGGTCTGGAGGAGAGGAGGGTCCAGAGGATGGGGAGGAACAGGGAGGAATGGGATCAGACACCTTGGGTAAGGTCACACCCCACAGGCCCTGTCCTGCCCTCGGCTGAGGGAAAGCAGGCTGGGATTTTGGGGGAGAAATCCAGGGATTTGTGTTTCCCAGAGGCCTCTTGGTTTCTGCCTTCAATCCCAGAGCCACCACCCCTGGGGACACCACAGCCCTGAACCCAGAGCACAGAATCCCCTTCCCAGCCCCTCCAGACCCCATTTTCTCGGGGGCTTTTATTCTTTTTATTTTTTTTTCCTTTTTTTCCCCCAAACCCCCTCAGCTCAGCCAGGGGGGGGTGGGTTTTTGCCCCAGGAAATCCCCTCAGCCCACGTCACACCTTGTCACACCATGTCACATCGTGTCACCTCCCCCCATCTCCCTCTCCTCCCCCGGGGCCACCAACGCCCCGACTCCCATTTCAAAGCAATTTTTTTGGGGTTATATCTGCAGATTTTATTATTTTATTATTTTTGGGGTGTCCTCACGCAGCCACCCGGCTTTTCCAACAGGGAATATCGTGGCTGCAGCTCTGGGAAGGCACCTTTGGGGCTCCCCCCCCCCTTGCTGAGGTTTGCAGATGATTTTAGGGCCGGGATTGAAATTTTTCCATTACTTTTTTTTTTTTTCCTTCTTTTTTTTTTCCTGGCAGTTAAAATCTTGCCACTCCCCAGGGGCCCGGCACGACCTTGCTGGGGAGTACTCTTGGTTTTCCTGATTTTTAAAAGCTGGAGCTCGCCCTTAAGTGATTGGGAATCATCAAAAAAAAAAAAAAAAAAAGAGGGATTTTGGTGTTTTGGGGTTTTTTTAAATCTTTTTTTGGGTTTTTTCATCCTGGGGGGTGCCCGCTCCTCCTCCTCCTCCCGCCAGTGATCCCGGGGAGGTTCCTCTGCAGCATTGGGGGTGGGGAAGGCGGGCGGCACGGCTGCCCCGGGGCCGCTTCCACGTGGGGAGGACAAAAAAAACCCAAAAAACCCCAAAAAAGCGTCAGGGCTGTGATGAGCTGCGGGGGCCCGGTACCCGTTACCGGGGGGGGGGGGATTTTGTGTCCCCTCACCCTTTGGCTTTACCTCTCCCGGGGGGTCGGTGCCAGGGGGGGCTTTGCCCCCACCCCCGGTTTTGTTTGGGGGGGGCGGGGGGTGCCGCCCCCTGCGGACCGGGGGTCTCCGGGGTGTCCCGGGGGAGGCACCGGGAGGGGACCGGGGGTGTCCCGGGGAGGGGCTCAAGGTCACCCCGGTATCCCGCCCTCCCTGCATCCTCGGGGGGCTCCGGGTCCCCTCCCACCCCCCCCCATTCCCGGTTCCCCCCGCCCAGCGCAGGGCGAGGCCCGGGAGGGGGGGGGGGGGGGCGGCCCGGTGGGCGCCGCGCGTTGTCTCCGCGTGGTTCTGATTGGCTGAGCCGTCAGCCACGTGTTCTCTGATTGGTGGTCTGGGTGGCTGAGGTGAATGCGGATTGGTGGGATCTGCCGCTGAGGGGCGGGGGCTCGGCGGATGAAGGGGCGGGGCCTGGCGCCGCCGCATCCCGGCGGGGCGGGGCTGGGGGCGGGGCCTGGCGGGCACCGCAGCCACGGTAACGGCGGGGGGGGGGGGCAGCACAGAGGGGGAGGGGGGGGGCACGGGCGGGGCCGCCGCAGCCCCGGGCGGGGCGGGGGAGCCCGGGAGAGCCCATCCCGGCCCGGCCCGGCCCGGCCCTTCCGCCGCACCGGGGAAGGCAAGGGGGGGGGTGGTTTGAGTGGGAGGGAGGGACCGGGAGGGGGGGGGGGGGGGGGGCGCGGCTCGGTTGCGGCGCGGCTCGGTTGCTGCCGCCGCCGCCGCATCCTGATCGGGGCCGCGGGCACCTGTGGCCGGTGGGGCGGAGCGCGGCGGTGGCTCCATCAGCCGCTCCCCCCCACCCCCCTCCCCCCCTTTCCTCGGTCGGGGATGCGTGCGCGGCACCGCGCCCCGCACATCCCGCACCCCCCGCTCCCCCGGGGACCATGATCGGTGTGTGCCCGGGCGGCAGCTGGGGACATGAGAAAGGTACCGGGGGAGGGGGTGGGCGGGGGGGGGGAAGGGCTGCGGGATGGGGGAAAAAGGGGGCGGGGAAGGGGTGTGTATGGGTGGGGGGGGGGTGGGTGCTGCGGGCATCCCGGTACCGGCGGCGGCGGCGGTGGCTGAAGTTGCATCAGGTGGGTGGAAATGCGGGGATTTTCCTGCCGGCGCTCCCCACCCCACCCCTTATGCAAATGGCCGGGATGGCACCACGGGCTGATGCAAGGCGGGCACCGAGGCCCGGGCCGCCCCAGCCGCCTCTCCCGGCGGGCAAGGAACGGCCATGGGCGGAGGGGAGCGGGGGGCCGGGCTCAGCCGCCATGCGGAGCCCGCAGAGCCGCCCCCAGCCCCGGCCTGGAGAACCCCCCCGGGGGGCCCGGCGGGTGGGCTGCGGGTCACCGGGAGGGGAGGAGGGGAGCAGGGGGGGAAAGGGGCTCAGGAAATCTTTGGGTTGGGTGGGGAATCCGTCCCCGAGGCTGAAGGAAATGTGGTGTGTGTGTGTGTGTGTGTCTTTCAGGACATCGATTTGATTGACATCCTGTGGAGACAGGATATTGATCTGGGCGCCGGGAGGGAGATTTTTGACTACAGCCACCGGCAGAAACCCGAGAGCGAGGCGGACAAAGAGCGGAGTGATGGGAGGGAGTGTGGGGATGGCTGGAGGAGTGCGGGGAGAGAGGGGCTGGAGAGGAACCTGCTAGTGGATGGAGAAACAGGGGAGAGCTTCCCTGCACAGGTAACAACCCCAACACCCCCCGGGGGGTCAGCTGGGTTTGGGGGGTTCTGTCCCCGGGGTGGGGGGATGGGGGGGGAGAGGTGTCTGGTGGTGACTTTGAGCTGCAAGGTAAGGATGGAGATGGGGGTGGGGAGGGCTGGGGGTGCTGGGGAGGGTTGTGGGGTGCTGGGGAGGACTGGGGGGTGCTGGGGAAGGATTGGGTGCTGGGGACAGTTGGGTCCTGGGGAAGGTTGAGTGCTGGGGAGGGATTCTGGGGTGCTGGGGAGGGTTGGGGGGTGCTGGGGAGGGTTGGGGGGTGCTGGGAGAGCTCCAGGCTGCCTGCCGGGGAGGGCAGGGGGGTGTCAGTGTCCCTGCTGTCACCAGGGTGTGAGGAGCAGGGTGTCACCACGGGTTCTGGCTGTGCTTTGGGTCACCCGGGGGGTTGGTGGCAGCCGCAGAGCCCCCTCCATCCCGGGGCTCTGAGTCCTTGGAGCCTGCACCTCCCCTTCCCCTGGTGCTGCACCCAGGGCTGCTCTGACGCTCTCTGGAGCAGCAGGAGGAGGAGGAGGAGGAGGATGGAGCCTGTGAGGAAGCACTGGGTGGGGCCTCTGTCTCTTTTTTGGCTGCGCTGTGCTGAAGCCCTGCTGTCAGGAGATGGTTTCTCACCACCACCTCCCTCGTCCCCAGGCTACAACTCCTCCTGTCTCACCCCAGGTGCCCGGTGGTGCAGAGGATCAGACAGCTCTGTCCCTGGAGGAGTGCCTTAGGCTGCTGGAGGCCACCTTCCCTTTTGGGGACAACCCCGAGGTGAGTGGGTGGGGGGATGGCTCCTGCCCCTCAGCAGATCCAGGGGTGACAGCTTCATCCCCCTGCAGCACCCAAATCGGGCTCACCTGGTTCTGGGCATCGGCCTCCCCAGCACTGTTGGGATCACAGGGAATTAATTAAAAGACTTTCTTGTCTTTGCTGCTCTGGAGCTGGCAGTGCAGCCCCTTTGCAGCAAGGAGCAGGGTGCTTGTCCCCCTGGGGTGGGAGGGTGTTGGGAATTGTTGGCTCCTGAGCAGCCAGGACTGACTCTGCCTCACGTGGTCAGTTCCCAGCTGCGGATGTCTCCACCCTGAGGGAAGCTGTGCCCGGGGAGAGCAGGGCCAGGGGCAGCCCCAGCAGCCTCCTCTCTCCTCTCCTGCCTGAGACCGAGTCACCTTTCGACCTGGAGCAGCAGTGGCAGGACCTCATGTCCATCATGGAAATGCAGGTGAGCTCCAGGGAATTGGGGGTGGATTCTGCACCCCTGGAGGTTTTGGAGAAGAGGCCGAAGGTGGCACTGAGTGCCTTGGGCTGGGAACCAGGGTGGTTGTGGATCAAGGGTTGGGTTTTGTGGATCAAGCGTTGGATTTTGTGGATCAAGGGTTGGATTTTGTGGATCAAGGGTTGGGTTTGGTGCTCTCAGAGGTCCCTTCCTCCCCGGATGGTTCTGTGGGAAGGTGTTTGCCCCTTGCTGCTCTGTTGGATTTTGGATCCGTGGATGTCCCACCCCCTCCTTCCCAGACAATGAGGGTTTGGTGTCCCAGAAGGAGATTTTGGGGTCCCAGCCCCTACGTGGGGGGTGCTGCTGCTGTTTTAACCCTCCTGCATCCATGCTGCTGGAGGGGGCTGCTCCGTGGCACCTGGGAGCTTTGTCCCCCCCCCTCTTCTTGTCTGGGATCCTGGCTGGGTGACCGAGCTGTCCCCGTCTCTTCCAGGCCATGGAGGTGAACACCACCACCCCAGAACCCCTGTACAACAGCACCCCTGGAGGAGACCTGCTGGCTTCCAACTACAGCCTGGCCCCCACCACCCCCATCAACCAGAACGTCAGCCTGCATCAGGCCTCCCTGGGGAGCTGCTCCCAGGATTTCTCCCTCTTCAGCTCCGAGATGGAAAGCCCCCCCATGGCGGGGGGCTCGGCCCTGCTCCAGCTGACGCCCGACAACTCCACCGGCCTCAACACCACCTTTGGCTCCACCAACCTCAGTGGGATCTTCTTCCCCCCACAGCTCAACGCCACGGCCAACGAGACGGCGGGTCCCGAGCTGCCAGACCCCCTGGGGGGGCTGCTGGACGAGGCCATGCTGGATGAGATCAGCCTGATGGACCTGGCCATCGAGGAGGGCTTCAACCCCGTCCAGGCCTCACAGCTGGAAGAGGAGTTCGACTCCGACTCGGGGCTTTCTCTGGATTCAGGCCACAGTCCCGCTTCCCTGAGCAGCTCCGAGGCTTCCTCCTCTTCCTCCTCTTCTTCCTCGTCCTCTTCCTCCTCCTCCTTTTCCGAGGAGGGAGCCGTCGGCTACAGCTCAGACTCTGAGAACGTGGACTTGGAAGACGCGGAAGGGGCCGTGGGGTACCAGCCCGAGTACAGCAAGTTCTGCCGCATGAGCTACCAGGACCCCTCCCAGCTCCAGTATTTGCCTTACCTGGAGCACGTCGGGCACAACCACACCTACAACATGGCCCCAGGGAGCCTGGACCCCCAGGAACCCAAAGCCCCCAACGCCAACAACGCCAACAGCAACAGCGCCGGCGGGAAAAAAAGCGCCAAGGAGAAACCCTCGGAGTTCTTGGACAAACAGCTGAGCAGGGACGAGCACCGAGCCCGGGCCATGAAAATCCCTTTCACCAACGACAAAATCATCAACCTGCCCGTGGAGGAGTTCAACGAGCTCCTCTCCAAGTACCACCTGAGCGAGGCTCAGCTCAGCCTCATCCGCGACATCCGCAGGAGGGGGAAGAACAAGATGGCCGCCCAGAACTGCCGCAAGAGGAAACTGGACACCATCCTCAACCTGGAGAGGGACGTGGAGGATCTGCAACGGGACAAATCCAAACTGCTCAGGGAGAAGGTGGAGTTCCTCAAATCCATCCGGCAGATGAAACAGAAAGTGCAGAACCTGTACCAAGAAGTCTTCGGGCGGCTGCGGGACGAGAACGGGCGCCCCTACTCCCCCAGCCAGTACGCCCTGCAGTACAGCACTGATGGCTCCGTCATCTTGATACCTCGGGCAGTGGCTGAGCAGCAGGCCAGGAGGCAGGAGAGGAAACAGAAGGACAGGAGGAAGTGAAAGGGACGAGGAGGAGGGAGGACACTGGTTCCCAGTGAGAGAACTGGAGAAGGGCTGAGCCTGGAAGTGCTGGGAGAGAGAGAGAGAGAGAGACAGAGAGAGAGGGACTTCTGACGCCTTCTTATCCGCTTTATCTTCTCAAAAACAACCAACACACAAGTGACTGCTGAAGGTCAGTGTATGGCAGAGACCCTGGGGGGGCTCTCAGAGTGTCCCCCCTGCCCTGGGGAGGGACAGGAGGAGCAGCCCCTGCACTGCCCAGCCCGGCGCCTGGAATCCTGGAATCCTCGGAGCGCTGGATGGAGCGGAGAGCACTGGGGAGAGGTGGAAACAAAACAAAACAAAACAAAACAAAACTACTGGTAGGAACTGGCTTTAAATAAGAAAAAAAAAAAAAAAAAAAAAAAAAAAAAAGGTTTAAGCAAACGAACTTAAGTTATAGGAGAGACGTTTTTCTGAACTTCCAAAGTTCTGTGATTTCAGGTAGTTGGCTTATTTTTTATTTTTCCTTTTTATTTTAATTTTTTTTTTTTCCCCTTGACCCCAGTTTTGACATCGCTGTGTGTGATTCAATCTGACTTAATTCCAGATTAACCAACATCCCTTCCCAGATCAGACCAGTGCACACATGGAAACACATCAAAAGTGGTGTGACTTCCATTAACCCTTTCCAGGCCCAGGGAGCACCCCACGTCTGCAGCACCTCGGGGGGGGCAGGGGGGGCAGGAACAGAGCTTTAGGATTTTGGGGAGGGGGGGGGGGTGTGTGTGGAACTGCAGAGGGTTGACAGAACCCAGGGGGGATGCTTTCTGCCCCCCAAACCCCCCACACTTGGAGCATGGCACTGCCACCCCCCCCACACACACCCCCCAGGGCTGGGGGGCTCTGAGCCCCCCTGGTACAGCACAAGGGGGGCTGAGGGTTCCCACCCCAGGCCCTGGGCTGCTGACTGACAGACAGACAGACAGCTGTAGGATTCCTCTTCCTAAACTGCTCTTGGGTTTGTTGGTTTTGATTTTTTTTTTAAATTATTTTTTTAGGGCTTCTGCCCTGTTTTATTTCTTTTTTTTTTTTTTTTTTTTTAGGGTTTCTGCCCTGTTTTATTTGTTTTTTTTTAAATATTTTTTTTCCCCCCTATAGGGTCTAGAGTGCTTGTGTTGAGTAAAAGGGAGAAGCCCAACCCTTCAAAGCTGCTAAATGTTCTCTTTGCCATAAAGATTCCGTGTAACCGTGTGATCACATTGTAGGATTCTCTTCTGTCCCGGGTGTTGGTCTGAAATTCCTTTGTTTTTTCAGGAGGGGGGTGGGGGTAGTGCCTTGATCACTGTCAGTCTCCACCACGGAGACCATCCTAGAAGCTGTATTTACAATATAGCACAGCTGGGAGTGTACTGACTTTACCAGCAACTGAAACAAACAAACAAACAGAAAAAAAACAACAAAAAATAAAAAGCTTAAAAAAATTTAAATAATAATAATAATAATAAAAAAAAAATAAATAAAATTATGGCTTTTCCGAGCCAGTCCTGTGCATGTGATAAGGGCAGAGGGAAGACTTGGAGTGGTGACTCAAGGGAAGGAAAAGCAGGAGGAAAGCTTGGAGCTGCCCAGGGGGAAACTTCTCCAGCCCTGGGCACCTTTTCCAGGCTCCAGGAGCAGCAGTTGGATCTCGGGGGCTTTGCCAGGACCCCCTTTGGGCTCTCCCATCCCAGCTCCTGAGATCCCACAGCTTTACTGACACAGGAGATGAAGCACAAGTGGTGGAGATGTGGGTGTGGGGAGGTTGGAAGGGAGCCCTGCGTGTATGTTTAAATTATTATTTTTTTTTTTCTTTTCCTCTTAGAAATTTTTATTTTAGTGATCTGTGACCTGTCAGGGAAAGAAGAGAGATTGTGTGAGCACAGGACAAAAATAAAACGGCTTATTCACTGTACAACCATTTGTTTCATGGATTTTTTTATTTTTTATATTATTATTTAGTCTTTTTTTTTTTTCTGTAAAGGATTAAGGACGTCAGGGGAACAAAGCAGCAGCTTCTTGTGAGGCCTCCTCACCCACAGCAGCTCCTGGCTCTGGGCTGGGACCAGGTTGGGTTTTCCTCAGCCCAGGAGGGGAGGGAGGGGAAGGAGCAGCTCTGGGGTTGTGGGAAACAAACGGGGACCTCTGCCTGAAAGGTTTTTTTGGGTTTTTTCCTTTTTTTTTTTTTTTTTTCCTTCACAGCAGGAGCTTCAGCAAAGCCAAGGGGCAGGCAGGGGCTTTCAGGTGACTTGGAACAGGGGATGGGCAAAGGCTGAGACCCTTGGGGCCCCCTTGGCACAGCCCAATGCCCCCTCCCCAGCTCCTGATCCCCCTCCTCAATTCCTGATCCCCCTCCTCATCTCCTGATCCCCCTCCCCAGCTCCTGATCCCCCTCCCCAGCTGCTGATCCCCCTCCCCAGCTCCTGATCCCCTTCCTCAACTCCTGATCCCCCTCCCCAGCTCCTGATCCCCCTCCTCAAATCCTGATCCCCCTCCCCAGCTCCTGATCCCCCTCCTCAACTCCTGATCCCCCTCCCCAGCTCCTGATCCCCCTCCTCAACTCCTGATCCCCCTCCCCAGCTCCTGATCCCCCTCCTCAAATCCTGATCCCCCTCCTCAACTCCTGATCCCCCTCCCCACAGGAATTCTGCTGGAGCCAAAGCTGCTTCACTCCTCAGTCTCTGTACCTGGGGCTCTGCCTGGAGGGAGGGACCTTTGGGACCACCTGGAAAATATTTGGGAGAACCTGGGAAATATTGGGGAGAACCTGGAAAATATTTGGGACCACCTGGAAAATTCCTGGGACCCCCCTGGGAAACGCTTGGAGCAGCTGAAGCCACGGGAGGGTCCCTGCTGCCCCCTCCCCAGGCTCAGTTTTTGGGGAAGGGGCTGCCTGGTCCCTGCAGCCCCATCCCCCGGGGGGCTCAGCAGAGCTCAGGTCCCATCCAGTCGGGCTCCAGGGCAGGTCCTGACTTTGCTGCTCTTTTGTCTGAGGGATTGAGCTGGGGTGTGGGCAGACCCGGGGAGCAGAGCTGCTGCCAAAAAAAAAAAAAAAAAAACCCCAACAAAAAAAAGCTTCCAAATCATGGCAGGAGCTGCCATGAGCCACAGGGATGAACAAACCCAGGGTGGAAAAGCTGCTGCTGAAACCCTGCCCCTAAAACCAGCATTTTGGGTTTTTTTGCCTCCTGGCTCAGCTCCCTACCAATCACCCATATGTTATTTTTATTTTTTTTTTTTAAATCAAAGCCTTCTTGGAGACTTTCACACCCACCAACCATGAAGGTTGGACAAGGACCAAGTGCAGCAGACACCTCCCTGGGCCCTCACACCCAAACAGCTTCCAGCAACCTTCCCAGGGGACAAATTTCATTTCCCCAGGGATGAAACCTCTGCTCCCTGGGCCTGGAAGAGGCCTCCAGGGGCCACCTCCCTGCAGAGCAGCAGCTCGGACATGGGGAATACCAAGGATGAAACCCCACACCTGGGGGTGCTTCCCAGGAAAACCTCACCCCACCCCCAGCTCTCTGAGGAATCTTCTGAGGGTCCCGAGATTATTTTCCCAATCCTTGAGAGGACCCTGGAGCCAGCTGGGAGCATCCTGCAGCTCCCCTGGGACCCCCAACCCCTCAGAACCACCCCAGGATGGGGCAAGAAGCCTCTGCCAGCTCCTGAGAGACCCCTGAGAGCCTCCCCAGGGCTCCAGAGCCCCCCCCAGAGCCCCCCCAGAGCCCCCTCAGAGCCCCCCTAGGGCTCCAGAGCCCCCCCAGAGCCTCCCCCTCTGCTCTCCTGAGGTGAATTCCACTCCTTCCCTCCCCAGTGCAGGATGCAGGCAGGCACCTCACCCTCCCTGCTGGGCCGAGGCTGTTCTGTGCCCAAAAACCTGGATTTCTGCCTCATTTTGCAGCCCTGAAGACCCCACAAAACCTCTTTGGCCTCTCCCTGCTCCCTCCTGCACTCTGCAAAGACCCAAAACCCCTCTGAGCCAGGAGCTGAGCCCTCCAGCTCTGACCTTGAGGCCTCCCCTGCCACCAGAACCCCTCCCAGAACCTCCCCAGCCCAAGTGACAGATTCTGCCCAAGGTCCAGGTGGAGGTCACTCACCCAGCTCCTGCCTCTGGTGGCTTCTTGGCTCCATCAGCCCCAAATGTCCTCAGACCCCACTCCTCAGCCTCCAGACCCCTGGGAGAATTCCCCAGATGGGAGCAAACACAAACCAGGACCTGGCACCAACGGCTCCTGGTGCTGCCACCACCCCACGGGGCCACCTGGGCTGTGGCAGAGTTACCCAGAGAATCACAGGTTAACCAGGAGGTTAACCAGCAGGTTATCTGGTTAACTCACAGGCTCACTGTGCCCTGACACCTGCTCTGCACCTCATCACTCACCTCATGCACAAGGAGCTGGAGGAAGGAGTAAGGAAGGTGGAGAAGAACAGAAAGGAAAAAAAAAAAGAAAGAAAGAAAAAAAAGAAAAATAAAAAAAGAAATCAGGATTATAAATCTAAAATTTTATTGAGACAAAAAAACTGACAAGAGCTCGGTATGAAGTTAAAATCCAAACACGTACTTTACATTTAAACAACATTTTTCACAGAAACCTAAACACATGCTTTTAAAAAAAGGTTTGTACAATGCAAGTCTAGATACATATCACCCTACAAGGAGGTGCCTGGAGCCTGGTGGGGCTCGAGACTCCAGACATTAAATAGTTCAGTATTTGTAATAAATCTGATTTAAAAAAAAAAAAAAAAAAAGAAAACAAAACGACAAAAAAAAAAAACCAACCCCAAAATACAAAACAAAAGCAAAAAACAACAACAACTCAGAAGGTTCAGGGTTACACATCCAGCTCCAGCACCGAGGCCTCGGCCTCCTCCAAACATTTGCTTGGGATGGGAGGGTATGGAACTGATTTGTTGTTGTTGTTGTTGTTGTTTCTTGTGCTGCTGTTGGTTTCCTCGCCCTTCCCCAGCTAAAAGGTTCCTGATGCTGCTGCAGGACAAATGCAGGTGAGAAAAGGAACAAGGAGCCAGAAGTTTCTCCCTCCCCCCACCCCCCATTTTTCAGAAATAGCACCTTGTAATGGAAAGAAGGGTAGAAAGGCTTGAAAAGGGTTAAAACCCACTGCCCCCCCCCCACACCCCAAACAATGCTCGTGTCAGTGACTGGCAGTTCTGCTTCAGGACAATACGAATCACAAGTTTGCATTTTCACAAGGTTCCCCTCCCCCCTCCCTCCCCCCAACCCCCCCTAAAAACCTCGCAGGGTTTGGAGATCTCAGCTCCAGAGATTTGGACATTCACAGTTTCAGTCTCGTGTCAGTCTCTCTGTCTCCTCAGTTCTGTTCATCAATTCTGGGCATTTCCCTCCCCACCCCCTCCCAAAACACACACCTTTTTTTTTTTTTTAATTTTTTTTTTTTCTCTGAATTCAGGTTTTAAAAAAGATCTGGAAATGATTTGGAACATCCTCACAAGATCTCTCATCTCCCTCCCCCCCCCCCCCCAGTTAAACCAGAGACCAATTTCCCCACATCCCTCCCCCAATTAAATCAATTTCCCCACATCCCTCCCCCAATTAAATCAATTTCCCCACATCCCTCCCCCCCCCCAGCCCCAGACCAATACACCAGTAAAGAGCAAAAGAAAAAAAAAAACAAACAAAACAACACAGAAAAAAAAAAAAAAAAAAAAAAAAAAAAAGAGAAAACCCCAAAACAAACGGAAAAAAAATCCACAAACAAAACAAAACAAACAAAGAAAAAAAAAACCCAAAAACCCTACACACATGCTACGTGGTAAAAATGCAAAGTTAACACTATTGGGGAGCAGGCTGGGGCTGAGCAGTGTCCCCCTCTCCCCTCTCAGAGTCCTTCATGGAAGGGGCTTTCCCTCCTCTCCCCCCAGGCTGCGAAGTTGACAGCTTTAAAAAGAAATCCCCCTAAAATTCCTCCTCCCAGCCCCCTCTGGTATCCCCAGTGCCTTCCCCCCACCCTCCTCAACCCCCCCCCGAGCCCCCTCCCCTCAATTTGAGCCGGGCTGGTTTGAATCAGGACACAGCAGGAGGCTGCAGGAAGCAGTTGAGCAGCTGCAGGGCACAGAGACCTCGCTGTGACTCCAAAGGGCTCCTTCTCCAACCACCTCCACGTTCCCACCTCAGCACAGCTGCCTCCTCTTCTCTCCCTCTTGCTCAAACCCACAGTTCAGATCTTCAGACAAAAGCTGGGCCAGAGCTGGGGACCAGGGGGGTTTTTTTAGTTCTTGTCCTCTTTCTTGTCATCATCCTCTGAGGGGTAGGAATGCCATGTCAACCTCTCCTCGTAGAAGGAGATGACCACCTGTGGGCACTTGATGTTGGCTTCCTTGGCAGGGACCAGGTCAGCCTCGTCTGAGTTCTTCCTGCAGAGCAGAGCAGAGGAAGGAGTCAGGGAGCTGCAGAGGGAGAGGTGGAAGAACTGGAAGCCAGAGATAAATGGAGGAGCAGCAGGAAAACCAAGGCCCTGGGAGATCCGAGGCAGCCCTTCCCGAGAGGCTCTGGAGCAGGGAGAGGCAACACAGTGAGCCCAGGGGAAAAAAAAAAAATAAAAAAAAAAATCAGGTGTGACTTCAGCTCTGGATTGTCAGGGATGGGGAGAAGGAGCCAAATCCAAACTGCAGCCCTGCCCTCAAGACTTCTGGGAGGGTGCAAAAAGCAAAGGGCTCCTGCACCTGGAGGTGGTGGAGTCCCCATCCCCGGAGGTGTCCAAAAAAACGGTGGAGATGTGGCACTTCAGGACGTGCTCTGGTGGGCATGGTGGGGTTTTTCTGGGTTGCTGGATGGGCTCGGTGTTCCCAGGGGTCTTTTCCAACCAATTCTCTGTGTGACTCTGAGCAGTTTGGCTCCCAGCTGCACGGGTGACAAGCTCTGGGTCACCACGGCCGAAGGGGACGCGGTCCCGGCTCTCCTCTGGGTTGCAGCCTTCTGCAGCCGCAGCCTGCACCACGACACTCTGCCCCTCTTTCTGTCACCCCCAAACTGACGAGGGCTGCTGGGGGGGACACCTCAAGAGCCACACGACCCCCCCAAGGGCCCTACCTGCAGGTTTCACATCCGCGTTCGCCTCGGCGCAGCGGGTGAGCTCAGGCGGCGGCGCCATCGCCAGAGATTTGGTGCCAGGTAGCAGGGACTCCCCCGGGCGTAGGTTCCTTCCCTCTCTGGCACAGAATAAGTGAAGAAGTGACAGCCACCAAAGCCACACTCACCACTTCATCAGGAACATGAGCTCCCCGCTGGAATCCGTGGCACCGATGATTCGCTCCGGCTCAAATCCCCGGGCAAAGCCGCGCGGCTTCTCCGACTGGGAGAGGGAAAGGAAAGGGAACACAAGTTCCTACTTGGAGCAGCACAAACACAAGTTCCTGCTTGGAGCAGCACGGAGGGAGGGAGGGACACAGCCCCCCTGTCACCAGGAGAGGCTTTGGGCTCAGCAGGATCTGTGGGTCAGACACCTGGAGGGGACACCAGGCAGGGGTGACCCCAGGATCCTGCTCAGGCTGCAGGGAGCTGAGTGCCAACCCCTGCTGCTCCAACTCCTCTTGGGGGCCAAAAGATTCAGCAGCTCCTGGGGTGAAACCCAGAACTGCAGAGCCCTTCACTGCCCCTTTGCCCAAGCAGCTACAAACACCTGAGCAGGAGGTTTGTGTGGAAGCAGGGGAAGCCAACCCCTGGCTCCTGTTTCACCCCTCGTGGGCTTCTTCAGGAGAAGGTGGGACTCCCTCTACCTTTTTGGTTGGGCTCCCTCGACCTTTTTTGGTTTCACTTGAGTGTCAGAGCTCAGCACTGACCAGGAGCTCTGCCTCAGACCACATCTCATTCCTCCTTCTGCAAGCTACAGCTTTTTCAAACTCGGCTTCAGCCACGTGCAGCAAGGAGGTGAAGATCTGGAGCCTGTCTGCTCTGCCCTCTGGACGCTGTGCCAGGGGCTGGGAGGTGAGCCCAGAAACCCCACCCTGCCTCCTCACCTCCTCCTTTTTCTTCTTTGGTTTGCTCTCCTCCCCCTTGTCCTCTGAGTCAGACTCAGCCTTGCGTTTGCTGCCCTCGGACTTCTCGCTCTCGTGCGCCGTTTTCTGGGACTGCAGGAACTCAGCAATGAGGTCTGGGCAGTCCAGGTTCTCCTCTGGCTCCCAGGTGTTGTCCTCACTGCAAACCAAAGAGACCAGACCAGAATTTTCAGACAAGAGGGGCAGCTCAGGGGAGCTCTTTCTGCCCAGGAAGAGAAGCAGCAGTCTGGATGTCCTGTCCTGTCCTGTCTCCTCCCTCTCCTCTCCTCTCCCTCTCTCTCTCCCCTCTCCCTCTCCTCTTCCTCTCCTCTCCTCACCTCTCTTCTCCCCTCCTCTCCCTCTCCCCTCCTCTTCTCTCCCCTCCTCTCCTCTCCCCTCCCCTCTCCCTCTCCTCTCCCCTTCCTCTCCCCTTCCTCTCCTCTCCTCTCCTCTTCTCTCCTCTCCTCTCCCTCTCCCTCTCTCCCCTCCTCGGGGGGGTTATTTTTATTTCCCTTCTCAGCAGAGAAATCCAACTCCCTGTATCCATCTCCTTGCTCCAGAAGGGGGTGGGAGCCCCCCAGGTCAGGAGGGGGGGGCACTGCTGCCCGTGGCCTCCCAGCTCCACCTCAGAGCCAGGGAGAGGCGCAGCCCCCCAGCCCCCCCCAGCAGGCAGACACTTACTCAGAGAACCCTTTCCATTTCAGCAGATATTCCACCTTCCCCTTCACCACTCGCCGATCCAGCACCTTCTCCACCACATACTCCTCCTCCTCTTCCTCTAACACCTCTTCCACTTTCTTCTTGTTCTGTTTTTTTCCCATTGTGCTGGCCAGTTTTTCAGCTTGGGGGCGACGCTGCTGCGGGAGGGGAGCAGAGAGAGAGAGAGAGAGAGAGAGAGAGAGAGAGAGAGACAGAGACAGAGACAGGGTCAGCAGGGCCCAGAAATGCTTCCCGGGTGAGCAGAGGGATGGGGGGAGCAGGGAAGATCCCACAGGATGGAGCAGGATGCTCCTGACAGCTGGAAAAGCCCAAAGGAACCTCCTGGCATTCACACGCCGGGTCCTGACACAGCTTTGGCTTTTTTGCCTCCCTTCTTTCACCAATTCCACCCAAACTCTGCCCAATTCCACCCCTGTTTTGTGCCTCTTTGCTACACACCCCCCCCCTCAGCCTCCCAAAATGCAGCAGCATCCCTGGGTCCTGCCCCTTTCTGTCCCATCCCTTCCCCTCCCCTTGCTGACCCTCAGCTTTACCCTGCTCAGCACCTCTGCTACTAACCAGGACTTAACCAGGACTTAACCAGAACTTAACCAACACCAAAATCCACCAAAAGAAACACAAATCCCAGTCCCTGACCCCAAGCTCCCCGTGGCCATTTCTCTGCCAGGCCACAGATGTGGGATATTTGCACTCTGGGATATTCTGGGATATTTGTCTCGCTCACCAACCCTGAAAATTTTGTGGGTTTGTTTTTCTTTTTTTCCTCTCTTTCTCTCCCCTTTTCTTCTGGAGATCTCCAGACAGCAGAAACAAAAGATCCCTCTGTGTGTGTCTCTTCAGGGCTTCCCGGGAAGCAGCACAAGTGCCACAGAGCTCAGAGAGCACTCAGGCCTGAGCTAGCCCAGGGCTAGTGGCCATAAATACCTGGGGTGGCCCTGGCTGCAGCTCCCAGGGAGGAGAAAAGGTTCTGGGGCTGCAAGGAAATTCCTCTGAGAGCCCAAACCCAGCTCAGGGCAGCAGCACCACAACCCAGGGGTTTGTGCACCTCAGCCCCCCCAAAACACCCCCAGGCTCCTTGGAAATGCTCAGCAGCTGCTCCTCAGCTTCCCTGGGAGGATCCTGAGCTCTTCCTGCTCCTGCAGGGATTTTTTATTCCTTAGAGCCCTGCAGGGACTCAGAGCCACCAAAGGGGTTGGGAGGTTCCAGGTCTCTCCCTGACCCAACCTCAGCTTCCTCACAGCTGAGCAGGAGCCTCTCTGGATTTTTATTCCATTAAAAAAATAAAAAATAAGTGTTTTCCACCAAGCAAAGTGAGTGGTGAGCAGGTCAGGCACCTGGGAGCTTTCACTTCAGCTCTTGGGTTCTCTGGAATCTTCCAGAAGAGACCTCAGCTGGCTGAACCCTCTGCAAGCTGGGGTTGGGTTGGGTGGCACCAGAACACAGAACCCAAACCAACCCTGGGGGGTTGCACTGCCTGAGGGAGGTGCCCGGGGGCAGCTCTCAGGGGGTGAAATCCCCTCACAGGAGGGGGCTGCAAACCAGAGCCCCCCAAAACTCAAAGAGAGGATGGGAGGGGGCACAGAGCCCCCCCTGCCCCATGGGCAGGAACCTTCCCCTGGGGAGCAGGGCATAGGGGGGTTTGGGGGTCCCAGAGCCCTTCTCCTCCTCCTGCTCATGTTCAGCACTTGGGATCCCCCCCCCTTTCTCCTGAGGGGGGGTCTCAGATGAGGGGGCAGCACCTGAGGGGGCTGCAGGGCAGAGAGGGAGGAGGGAAGAGGGGGGGGAACTCGTTCTGGTGCTGCTCAGGTTGAGCCCCCAGAGCTCCTGCATCTGCCCAGGGTGAAAAAACAAACCCAGGGAGCAGCCCCCTGCCCAGCAGGGACCCCCCCAGCCAGACCCTGCTCCCCCCTCACACCCAGAGTGTTCCCAGCCCCCCCAGGGATGAAGTTTTATTGCCCTGTTCAGCGAGGGGGGAGGAAAAAAAAAACAAAAAAACAACAAACCCCCAGATCGAAGAGCAGAGGGTCAGGAGGCTTCTGCCTCCTCCCCACAGAATCTTCCCTCAGCCAGAAGCCAACCCCGGGCTGCAGCCTCGGACCCACCCCCAGCAGGAAGCTGAGAGCTCGAGTTTCACTCTGGAAATTCTTCCTTCACTCTGGAATTCTTCAGGCAGCTCCTTCCTCCCCTCCATCCTCCTCCTCCTCCTCGTGCCTGCTGGAGAAGGGCTCAGAGCCCAGCGTGGCCACACAGCACAGGAGGTTCTTAGGAAGGTTCTGTCCCAGGTCCAGCTACAACCAGAACCCTGAGACAGCCTGGAGGGGGGTAAGGGGGGGGTCCTGGGCTTCCCCTCTCCCAGCAGAACCATTCCTGCCCAGTCCAGGGACTGGGAGCACTGGTCAGACTCTGCCCTCAGGCTCCCGAGGATGCTCAGCTCAGGGGCTTCTGGAAAGGCTCCTGGATCAGGGAGTTCTGCTGGCAGAACCAGGCAGAACCCAGTCGTGTGGCTGGGCTGGGGCAGAACCAGGGCCAGGAGCACTTGGAGGAAGAGTTTGCCAAGGGGAGGGACAAATCCCCCAACCCCAAAGCATCCAACCCTGCAGCCACCTCTCCAGAGCCCCCAGAGACCCCATCCTGACACTGACCCCCTGGGGGGTGCTGGGACCCAGGGAAAAGGAGCTGGGACCCAGGGAAAAGGAGCTGGGACCCAGGGAAAAGGAGCTGGGACCCAGGGAAAAGGAGCTGGTGCTTCCCTGGAGAGGGTGAATCCATCCCTGGAAGTCTGGGAAGGCAGCACAGGGAGGATTCTGCAGGGCTCAGTTTGTGAGTGCTGAAGGAAAACATCAATTTTGCTTTTTTTTTTGGGGGGGGAAGAGAGAGAATTCCTGCAGCAGGGACACAAGTGGCCTCCTGTCTGTAGAGTTTGGGGCTGGGGGGGCTCCTGCCTGGGACAGAGCTCATGGATCTGAAAAGTCAGCTTCAGTTTTTTAGACTCCATCTGTGGAAAAAACAAGCTGGCTTATAAAAAAAAAAAAAAAAAAAAAAAAAAAAGATTTCAGACAAATTCAGGGCAGGCCCAAGCCAAATCCTTTCGTTTTCCTTTGCTGCTTTGTACCCAGAACTCAAGGCAGGGCTGAAATCCTCCCTGAAGAGGAAAGCAGAAGAAAAGAGGGACTGAAAAAATAACTTCTTGGGCAGCAGCTGAGAGGAAAAGGATCCAGGACACACCTCAGGCACTTGAAAAGTAAATAAATAAATCCAAACTTCAGTAAAAGGCCACGAAGAAAGGAGCAGCAGGAAGGTGTGGACAGAACCCTGAGCAGAAAATCCAAGGGCAGAAGATCCCAGGATCAGGAGAGCTCCTGGAAATCTGCATCCAGGCAGTGAAAACACCACCAGAAAAACCAGAAACCACTCAGGCCCTGGCTGGGACGTTTTCTTGGGAAGCTCCAACACCTTTCTGGGATGCCTGAGAGGGAAAAGGTGGAGACCCAGAGGCTCAGGGCCCTGAGCTGCAGGATTCAGCTCAGCTTTAATGAGTTTTAAACTGAAAATGTTTCCTCCTCCTCCTCCTGCTGCCTTTCTCAGACTTGGCTGGGATCACTCAGAGCTTTTAAGGGCTCCTGAGCTGCCAAGTTCTGCTCCACACGTGCCAGGGAAAGGCAGGAGGCAGCTTCTTCCTTTTGAAGTGGGAAGAAGAAAACATTTCAAGGCTTCCACTCTCCAGCAACAAAAACACAAACCCCAACCCCAACCCAGTTCTGGGGAGTCTGAGTGAAAGCTGAAAGCTCTGAGCAGACACCAAAGGGAAGAAAAGCCACAACCTCCAAGCTCACAATCCAGCTCTGGGCTTCCCAGAGCCACGGAGGGAACAGCCCAGGAGAGAACCTGGAGCAGGAAATCCCAGGAGGAGAAGGGCAGGGAATGGGTTGGGTGGGGGCAGAGCTCCTGAGCCCTTCAGATCAGAGAAAAAAACATTGGGATCCCCAGCAGGGATTTTGTGTTCTCCCCCCCAGTGCCACCCTGGGCCCTGCAGCCCCCTCCCCAGGGGGTGGGAGTCCCCCCCCCGGTTATTTGGGATTATTTTTTTGCAGGGTTGCAGCAGCCACATCTGTTTCTCATCATTTTCACTCATAGGAAACACTGCCTGGGTTGCAAACCCAAAGGGGGGGGGGACACAGGACCCTTCTCTCTGCACAGACCCATCACAAACACCTCCCCATCCCCCCCCTCCCCCAAAAAAAAAAAAAAAAGGGTGCAAGGGATTTATTGGGGTTTTTAAAGTTAATAAAAACTTTAAGACAGAGCCTGGAGTTATGGATCAGCCAGAACCCCCCTGAGCTCTCCCTTTCACCTCACTCCTGCTTCCCAGTTCCAAACCCCAACCCCCCCATCACTGCCCCTCCTCTGGGGTCCTCACACCCCAAATTCCAGCCCTATGGGAGCAGCTCCAGAATCCGGAGCAAATCCCCTCCCCAGACAGCCCAGACAGGGAGCTCTGGGGCTTTTGGTTTTTTTTTTTTCACCCCCTCTAGGAAAAATTCTCTTTTTCCTTCTCCAGAGACACAAATCCCACCTCAGCTCCATCCCAACCCCTTCCCACAAACATTTCCACACTCCCATTCCACAGGTGGCTCAGCTCCCACCCCTCCCAAAATTCTGCCCTGAGCAAAGGACCTGGAGGAAGCCCCCAAATCCCAACCCCAAATCCCAACCCAGCTGGGGGGCTCCCCCCAACCCCATCCCATCTCCATCCCCCTCATTTCCATCACTTCCAGCCCCCCCACCTCCCTTCCCCCCCAGCCCCACACCGAGGTCTCTGCAGGGGTCTCTCCCCCCCCCTTTTTGCTCCCCCAAATCCCCAGGATGAGCCCCCCCACCCCCCCTGCCCTTCCCCAGCCTCTGCAGCCGCTTCCCGCTCATTCTCCCCGCCAAAACTTCGCTCCCCTCCCCTCTTTCCAAGCCCCCAAAGACCCCCCTCCCCCAATTTCCCCCTCAGGGAACGCCCCCCCCTCACCTTTAAATCCCCCCCAAACGCCCCCTCTCCACCCCCCACCCCCAGCAGGGTCCCTGCTCCATCCCCAAGGACACTTTTAGGGGTCTGTAACCCCCCCCTCATGTCTCAACCCCTGCTCTGCCCAAAGCCCCCCCCGACCCCCCCCCCAGGACCCCCTCCCCTTTTCCCCCTGCACCCCCTTTTTAGGACGGGATGGGGGGGGGCAGCACCCCCTTTAAGGGGGCGGGGGGCACCCACCCCCCCCTAATGCTTTCCCCCCCTTAACTCCCCCTCCCCTCACGCCCCCCCCTCACCCCCTTCTCCCCCCCCCCCCCACCTCATCCCCCTCCACCCCCAAATCCCCCCCCAGGCTCCCCTCCACCTCCCGCCCCCCCCCTCCGCGTCTCCCCTCACCTTTCACAGCCCCGCCAAACGGTGTCCGAGGGGCAGGGGCCGCAGGGGCTGGGGCGGGGGGGGCTGAGGCCGCGGCCCTGGCGCTTCCCGGCCGCCTCCCTCGAACAAAAGAGCCCTTCCAGCCCCGCTGCCCGCCGACACCACCGCGCATGCGCCGCGACCCGGGACCGCCCCCTCCGCCGCGGGGCGCGCTGGGAGGTGTAGTCCGGCGCCGCGGGGAAACGCCGGGAGTTGTAGTCCTGGCGACGCTTCCTCCCGCTCCCCCGCCTCACGGGGATCTCTTCAGGGCTCCGCTCCGCGCCGCGACGGGGATCGCGGCCGCTCGGAGAGGCCGCCGGTAGCCGAAGAGCTTGCAGGCCGCGGTGCCGCCGCTTGAAGGGGAGGACTACAACTCCCAGCGTGCCCCCGCACCGGAAGCGGAAGCACCGCCCACACCATAAGGGCCGCCGCGCCGGCGCGCCGCTTAAAGGGGCCGCAGCCTTGGGGAGGAGGTGAGGGGGTCCCGGGGGGGCGGCGGTGGGGAGGGGGCCGGGGGTCTCCGGGGGTCTCCTGGGCCGCGATGGGCGCTGTTTGGGCCGGGGGTGCGGGGCTGGGCCTGTGGCCGCCTCCGTCTGGGGCGTAGGGGAGCGGCCCCCGAACCCCGGAGCTGCTCGGGGCGGGGAAAGGGGGGGGTTCAGGGCGGGGGGGGGTTCGATTCGGAAGCTCCTGGGTCAGATCCGAACCCGGTCCGGGCTCCTGGGGCTGCTGCTGAGCTGGGGGGGGGGGCGGACCGGGCCGTTAGCGGAGTGGTGATGGGTTTGGGGGGGTGGGTGGGGAGATTTGGGGATATTTCGGGACAGAACCCCCTCCCCCCCGGGGCTGCTGTGGGCGGCTCTGTTCAAACTTGAGCAGAAAAAGCAGAAGAAACGCAGCTGCTTCCTTTTTTTTTTTTTCTTTACCTTTCATTCCTCGAAATTGTGGGAATTCCGTGGCTGCAAGGTGCCTGGAGCAGGTGGATGAGGAGCTCCGGGATCCAGGGGGGTTCCAGGGAGAGGATTTGGGGCAGGGGCTGCGTCTGGGTCAGGAAAGGGGAAAAAGGGCCCCGAGGGGTGGGGGGGGTGGGGGCTGCAGAGTCCCCTGGGGGGGGGGAAGAGGAGAGGTGGGGAGGGGTCCCTGATTTTGTCTTCACCAAACTTTGTTTTTTTTCCCTTTTCCCTGCACAGATGTTTCCCTCTGGGCTCTGCCTTTAGGATGTTGGAGAACCAGGAAGAAGTAAGGGAATTTTTGGGGCTGTTTGGTCCATTCCCAGCTTGGATGAGAGCAGGGGGGGGGGAGGGTGGTCCCTGGTA
>NC_092451.1:5000-7500 GCF_036169615.1 Heliangelus exortis
AACCCTAACCCTAACCCTAACCCTAACCTAACCCTAACCCTAACCCTAACCCTAACCCTAACCCTAACCCTAACCCTAACCCTAACCCTAACCCTAACCCTAACCCTAACCCTAACCCTAACCCTAACCCTAACCCTAACCCTAACCCTAACCCTAACCTAACCCTAACCCTAACCCTAACCCTAACCCTAACCCTAACCCTAACCCTAACCCTAACCCTAACCCTAACCCTAACCCTAACCCTAACCCTAACCCTAACCCTAACCCTAACCTACCCTAACCCTAACCCTAACCCTAACCCTAACCCTAACCCTAACCCTAACCCTAACCCTAACCCTAACCCTAACCCTAACCCTAACCCTAACCTAACCCTAACCCTAACCCTAACCCTAACCCTAACCCTAACCCTAACCCTAACCCTAACCCTAACCCTAACCCTAACCCTAACCCTAACCCTAACCCTAACCCCTAACCCTAACCCTAACCCTAACCCTAACCCTAACCCTAACCCTAACCCTAACCCTAACCCTAACCCTAACCCTAACCCTAACCCTAACCCTAACCCTAACCCTAACCCTAACCCTAACCCTAACCTAACCCTAACCCTAACCCTAACCCTAACCTAACCCTAACCCTAACCCTAACCCTAACCCTAACCCTAACCCTAACCCTAACCCTAACCCTAACCCTAACCCTAACCCTAACCCTAACCCTAACCTAACCCTAACCCTAACCCTAACCCTAACCCTAACCCTAACCCTAACCCTAACCCTAACCCTAACCCTAACCCTAACCCTAACCCTAACCCTAACCCTAACCCTAACCCTAACCCTAACCCTAACCCTAACCCTAACCCTAACCCTAACCCTAACCCTAACCCTAACCCTAACCCTAACCCTAACCCTAACCCTAACCCTAACCCTAACCCTAACCCTAACCCTAACCCTAACCCTAACCCTAACCCTAACCCTAACCCTAACCCTAACCCTAACCCTAACCCTAACCCTAACCCTAACCCTAACCCTAACCCTAACCCTAACCCTAACCCTAACCCTAACCCTAACCCTAACCCTAACCCTAACCCTAACCCTAACCCTAACCCTAACCCTAACCCTAACCCTAACCCTAACCCTAACCCTAACCCTAACCCTAACCCTAACCCTAACCCTAACCCTAACCCTAACCCTAACCCTAACCCTAACCCTAACCCTAACCCTAACCCTAACCCTAACCCTAACCCTAACCCTAACCCTAACCCTAACCCTAACCCTAACCCTAACCCTAACCCTAACCCTAACCCTAACCCTAACCCTAACCCTAACCCTAACCCTAACCCTAAACCCTAACCCTAACCCTAACCCTAACCCTAACCCTAACCCTAACCCTAACCCTAACCCTAACCCTAACCCTAACCCTAACCCTACCCTAACCCTAACCCTAACCCTAACCCTAACCCTAACCCTAACCCTAACCCTAACCCTAACCCTAACCCTAACCCTAACCCTAACCCTAACCCTAACCCTAACCCTAACCCTAACCCTAACCCTAACCCTAACCCTAACCCTAACCCTAACCCTAACCCTAACCCTAACCCTAACCCTAACCCTAACCCTAACCCTAACCCTAACCCTAACCCTAACCCTAACCCTAACCCTAACCCTAACCCTAACCCTAACCCTAACCCTAACCCTAACCCTAACCCTAACCCTAACCCTAACCCTAACCCTAACCCTAACCCTAACCCTAACCCTAACCCTAACCCTAACCCTAACCCTAACCCTAACCCTAACCCTAACCCTAACCCTAACCCTAACCCTAACCCTAACCCTAACCCTAACCCTAACCCTAACCCTAACCCTAACCCTAACCCTAACCCTAACCCTAACCCTAACCCTAACCCTAACCCTAACCCTAACCCTAACCCTAACCCTAACCCTAACCCTAACCCTAACCCTAACCCTAACCCTAACCCTAACCCTAACCCTAACCCTAACCCTAACCCTAACCCTAACCCTAACCCTAACCCTAACCCTAACCCTAACCCTAACCCTAACCCTAACCCTAACCCTAACCCTAACCCTAACCCTAACCCTAACCCTAACCCTAACCCTAACCCTAACCCTAACCCTAACCCTAACCCTAACCCTAACCCTAACCCTAACCCTAACCCTAACCCTAACCCTAACCCTAACCCTAACCCTAACCCTAACCCTAACCCTAACCCTAACCCTAACCCTAACCCTAACCCTAACCCTAACCCTAACCCTAACCCTAACCCTAACCCTAACCCTAACCCTAACCCTAACCCTAACCCTAACCCTAACCCTAACCCTAACCCTAACCCTAACCCTAACCCTAACCCTAACCCTAACCCTAACCCTAACCCTAACCCTAACCCTAACCCTAACCCTAACCCTAACCCTAACCCTAACCCTAACCCTAACCCTAACCCTAACCCTAACCCTAACCCTAACCCTAACCCTAACCCTAACCCTAACCC
>NC_092451.1:252786-304774 GCF_036169615.1 Heliangelus exortis
TAGGGTCTGGGGGAAGGGGGGCAGGGGGATGGGGGGCAGGGGGATGGGGGCAGGGGGATGGGGGCAGGGGGATGGGGGCAGGGGGATGGGGGCAGGGGGATGGGGGCAGGGGTCTCTTACCCTGCTCCCTGACAGAGGCTCTGCTGCCCGGCCCTGAGCGCTCCACGATCAGCTGAGTGGTGAAGGCCATGAACTCCTGCACACTGTGACACAAAAGTGTCCCCTGGGGCCACCAACACCCCCACACACCACACACAAAAAGGACCCCCCCAGGCACAGCACCCCCAGAGCACTGCCCAAAGGGCTCCTGCACAACCGCCCCCTCATCCTCATCGTCCTCACCCCACAGCCAGGGAAAAAAGAGCCCAAAATTCCTCATCAAGCACAACCCAAAGCTCAGCACAAGCCCTGCAGACCCAGGGACACGAGGGGCAAATCCTCAGCTCCATGGGGAAAATCCCACCCCAGTCCCAGTCCCAGGGCCGCTCCCAGCAGCTCCTGCTCAGGACAAAAAACTCAAAGCTCCCTTGGGGGGTCCTGAGCAGCTTGGGATTTGTCTCTTCCAGGCCCCAAATCCCTCAAGGGTTTTGCTTGGGCAGCTCAGACCTCAGCTCCAAACTCTTCCATTTCCAGGAAAAAAAAAAACAAACCCCAAATGGTCCCAAAGGTTTCCTGAGACCCAACTGGAGCAGGAACTGAGGTTCTGAGCATCCCCCCTGCTCCAGGGCTCTGCAGCAATTCCAACATTTCCTGGAGGAATCACCCAGAGGAGGCTCCCTGCCCCTCCAGACCCCTCCCTGGGAGGCACAGCCACCCTCACCCCCCATCCCAGCAATTCCACACCCAAACCCAAACTGGAATTATTTGACCCTTAAATCCCCTGCTGAGCCCCACCCCCAGCTCAGGACAGAGCAAAGCAGAGAGGGGTGGGGTGGGGTCTGTCACTGTCCCCAAGCAGGGGACAAAGCCCAGCCCCAGCTGGGAAGTGGCTCTCACAGCAAAGTTGGGAATTTCCTTGGGATTTGGCCAAGCCCAGGGCTGTGTGGATGAAGCTCTGGGGGTTCTGGAGGGGTCACCCCCTCCCTGCCACAGAGCTGGCCCAGCTCCCCCCCCCAGAGGTGCTCCCTGACAGCACCCAATTTATTGGGGCCCTTTTCAGGGTGTTTGGGAACAGCTGCTGAGCTCTGCCTCAGAGAGGGAACCTGGACCACCCCCCCCTGGAATAACCTGAGAGGGGTCCTGGGGCTGGGAAAAGTTTAAAATGAGCCCAAAGGAGAGGAACCCCGGGGGTCCCAGCTGCCCCCCGTGGGTTCATCCCCCCAGAGGAGCCTGAGGGAGCAGAACAGGGAAAAAAAAAACCCCAAAAGCCTCTCCAGCCCAACCCCAGAGGGGATCCCCTGCAGCTCCCCCCGGGGAATCCACCCCCCCAGCCCCTCCAGACCCCCCCCAAACCTGGATCTCTGGAAGAAGCTGAAGCTGGAGACATCGTAGGCAGCTTTGAGCAAATGGACCTTGGGGTCCCCCTTGTAGAGGAGGCTGAGGCTGTAGAGCCTCATGGCGGGGCTGGGGCTGCCCTGGGGGAGGGGCAGGGGCCGTGAGTGGGGGGCAGGCGGGGGGAGCCCCCCGGGCCCGGAGCTGTTACCATCCACTCACCCCCGGACCCCCACCCCGACCCCAGCAATGATCCCCCGCCCGCCATGAGCCCAGCCCCCCCAGTACAACCCAGTTAACTCAGTCTCACCCCAGTAAAACCAGTCCCACCGCCCCGCGAGCCTCAATTACCCCAGCCCCACCCAGCTCTGACCCAGCTCCATCGCCCAGTACAACCCAGTATAGCCCAGTATAGCTGAGCCTCCCCCAGTATGAGCCCTCTAACCCCCCCATGTCCCCAGTATAACCCCACACAGTCCCCCCCCCCCCCTTCCAGTACAGCCCACCCCCCTCCCCCCCCCAAACCCAGCTCCCCCCGTGGAACCGCCCCGCCCCAACACAAACCCACCCGGCCCCGGCCCCGGCCCCGGCCCCGGCCCCGGCCCCGGCCCCGGCCCCGGCCCCGGCCCCGGCCCCACCCAGTCCGGCCCAGTCCGGGCCCCTCGCCCGCCGGTACCGGTAGCGCTGATCGGAGCCTCTGGCTCTGGCAGACCCGGAAGCAGAACCCGGACCGACCGGAAGTGACACCTGCCTCGAGCGGCTGCCACGGGGCCCGGAGCGCAGTACGCATGCGTTCGACTCCGCCCCGCCCCCTTCGGCCTCGTGACCAATCAGCGCCTGCCTTTCCCTCCGGCCGTGCCCGCCCCCCCCGAGCGACCAATCAGCGCCGCGATTGCGTCACCGGGGCGGGGCTTGTTCTCCGGGCTGCCGCCTGGGGGCGCCCTGTCCCAGCGGCCTTTGCGCGGGGGGAGGGGCGAGCGGTGGGGGCGGAGCTCAGGGGGCGGGGCCCGGGGCCCGGGGAGGTCCCGGGTGGGGGGGAGGGATCGAGGTCCTCCCGTGTCCCGGGGACCCTCGGTGGGGCAGAGACCCCAAAGCGGGGGGGCCGCTGCTCACGGGGTGAGGATCCTCCGTGGGGTGAGGGGCTCTCCGTGGGGCGGTGCAGTTTCCCCCGCCGTGGGGCTGTTCTGCTCACGGGTGGGGCCGCCCCGGGGGTCCGAGACCCCTCCGTGAGGCTGCCCCCTGCCCCCTGCCCCAGGGTGGGGCCCAGGCTCTGGTTGCTCTCTCAAGAGCTGAGGACCCTCCCGTGGGTCTGGGCCCCCTCGGTTACCCGAACCTCCGTGGCTGGGGGTGCCCGAGCCCCCCGTGTCCCCTGGCACCGTGGGGACGAGGTTCCGTGGGGTGGCTCTGTCCGCCCCCAGGCCCCGCTGTGTCCCCCTCCCCCCGCCATCCCCTGGGACACAGCCGGGTCCTCGAGGGGACACGTGAAGGTTTTGGGGAGCGCCCACGGGTCCCCCAGCCCCCCCGCGTCCCCCCGTGGGGGATCTCTCCCGCCGTGCCCTTTCCGGGGCTTTTCCCCGTCCCCCTTCGCGCCCAGCCTCAGGGGTGGCCATGTCACCTTTGTCACCGAGCCGCCGGCCCCTCGGTCTCTTGGCAGCGGGCGGCGTTGCTAAGTCCTCGCGTGGAGTGCTTGGCCACCCCGGCCAGGCCACCGAGCCGTTGCTATGGCAACCGCAGCGGGGGACACGGGTGGCCCGGGCGGGGGTGGCTTCCAGCGACAGGGCCGGCAGCCCCAGGCCAAACCTCGCTGTCACCCCACGACACCCCTGAGAGCCGCGGGGACCCCCCCAGGGTGGGACGGGGACGGGGACAGGGAGAGGGACAGGGGACCCCCCCCCCACCCCGAATGAGCAGAGCGTGACCCAGGAGCGACCCCCCCCCTTGAGCCGGGATGTGGGGTGAGGCGGCCGGGACCAGCGGGGTGCGGGACCCCTCTGCGTGACACGGAGCAGGAACTCGCGGGGACCCCCCCTCGGCGGGCGTCGGATGAGCTCAAAGCGGTGAAAGGGGGAGCAGAGCCCGGGGGGGCCGGGACGGAGCTGGGCAGTGACAGCCCGGGACAGGCAGCACCCCCAGAGCCCCGGGGGGGGCACGGCCCAGCCCCCCACCACGGCCCCCATGCTGGATCCCCGAGCCAGGATGGAGAGCCACAGGAAGGAGAAGGTGAGGGCTGGGGACAGGAGCTCTGGGGGGAAGGGGGACACCGGCTCTGGGGACAAAGCCCCCCGGGCAGGTGTCATCCCCCGGGGCTCCAGGTGGTCCCCAAGGTCGCCTGGGCTGGGGCTGCTGGAGGGGGCTGGGGCCCAGGGCTCTGCTTTGTGCTGTGTCGGGTGGCCCCTGTCCCCATGTCCCTGTGTTTCTATGTCCCCATGTCCCTGTGTCCCCATGTCTCCATGTCCCCATGTCTCCATGTCCCCGTGTCCCCATGTCCCCGTGTCCCCATGTCTCCATGTCCCCATGTCTCCATGTCCCCGTGTCCCCATGTCCCCGTGTCCCTGTCTCCCCATGTCTCCATGCCCCCATGTCCCCGTCTCCCCATGTCTCCATGCCCCCATGTCCCCATGCCCCCATGTCCCCATGTCCCCATGTCCCCGTGTCCCCATGTCCCCATGTCCCCGTGTCCCTGTGTCCCCATGTCCCCCTGTCCCCATGTCCCCGTGTCCCCATGTCCCCATGTCCCCGTGTCCCTGTGTCCCCATGTCCCCATGTCCCCGTGTCCCCATGTCCCCATGTCCCCGTGTCCCTGTGTCCCCATGTCCCCGTCCCCACATGGCTACCAAGGACACAGAGCCAGGGGTGTCCCCATGTCCACACCTCCTGAGGTGTCCCTGGCATGGTGGTGGCTGCTGTCCCTTGGATAAGATGGGGCCTGTCACCTCCTCCTGGTTGTCACCATTGTCACTGACACACCTTGGGGACACGGCGGCTGTGGGGGGCTGCTCCTGTCCTCCCCCCCCCCGGGTGTATGGGGCCCGTGGCGACATGGGGAGGCACAACCCCACCCCAGGCTGGAACATCCTGGGGACACTGGGGACAGATGGGCAGTGCCATGGCTGGGGACAGGGGGCTGGGGGTGGCAGCTGGGGGTGGGATGGGCTGGGACAAACAGTGTCCTGGGACACCAAGGGATGGGATTGTCACCAGATCCTGCAGGGAAGAGGCACCTGGGGCCTGGAATGGAAAGAATATCTGCAAAAAAACCCTGCAGCCCCCCCCAGTGCCCCCCTCAGAGCCACCCTGGGTCAGGGACCCCCCAGCTGGGGCACATTTGTCACTGGGGTGCTGAGCAGTGCCACGGCGGGGCTGTGCTGAGCCCCCTCCTCCATCCCCTCCATCCAGACCCTCCCATCCCAACTCGGATTTTCCTGGCACAGTTTTTCCAGCCTGATGCTCTCGGGGTCACGGCATGAGGTGGGGTGTGACCCCCATGGTGACATTCCCCAAATCTCATTCCGTGGCACCTCGAGGTGCAGGGAGCCCATGGGCTGTGGCACCGGGATGGACTGGGGGTACTGGGACCCCCTGGGGGGGGCTGAGCCCCTCTGGCTCTATGGCCCAAAGAGAGTTTGGGGCTGAGCCCCGTTTTGGGGGGGTGATAAGGGGGGGCGCAGCTGTGGCTCCGGGTACTTTTCCCAACACCCCCAACACCCCCAATCCTCGGGGTCAGCAGTGACCCCCAGGAAAACTCCGATGAGGGTCAGGAGGGCTCCAAGGACACAGCACAGCGGGAAGGGCTCCTGACAGCCCTGGCTCCATCAGCTGAAAGACCCCAGACCCAGAGTCCCCCCCAACCCCCAACCCCAGCCCCAACCCACCCGCCCCCACCCCAGACCCAACCCCCAGACCCAAACCCAACTCCCAACCCCCAGACTCCAGACCCAAACCCCACTGCAACCCCAACCCCCATCCCCACCCCTGCCCTTCATCCCCACCCCTAGAGCCCAGACTCAAACCCCACCTCACCCCCCACTCCTCACCCTCCCCAGTCTGGGTAATGACAGCTGCAGAAGGGCCATGGAGCCAACCCGAATCTTCCCAATAATCCTACAGAGACCCTGGAGCTGTGGGAAATGGCCCCGTGGCTGCCAGGGGATGCAGGAGAGGGCGGCTGCTGTCACCAGAATGCCCCCAGTGCCACCTCCCCTGAGGCCCCATGGCAGTGCCCAAAGCTCCTGGGTGGGATGGGGCATCCTGGGATGGTGACATGAGTGGTGCCAGGGGGATGGGACCAGCAGTGCCAACACTGGGACACTGTGCCAGGAGGGCCTTGGGGATTCAGGGATTTGGGGATTCAGGGACTTGAGGATTCAGAGGTTTTGGGATTCAGGAATTTTTGGGATTCAGGAATTTTTGGGGTTGGGAATTTGGGAATTGAGGAGTTTGGGAATTTAGATATTCAGGGATTTGGGAATTCAGCTATTTGGGGATTCAGCGGGTTCACCGTTGGAATAGCAGAGGTGGGATGAGGTGGTTCAGGGTCTGTATCCTGAAGAGGAAAACAGGAATGAGCCTGTGGATCAGTGAGTGGGGTTCCCCCCCTGGATGCCCCATCCCCAGCTGATGCCATCCTTCCCGCTGCAGGTGGAGCAGATCCTGTCGGAATTCCGGCTGAAGGAGGAGGACCTGAAGAAGGTGATGTACCGGATGCAGAAGGAGATGGACCGAGGTCTAAAGCTGGAGACACACGAGGAAGCCTCAGTCAAAATGCTGCCCACCTACGTCCGCTCCACGCCCGAGGGCTCCGGTATGGATCCGCTGGGATGGAGGCGACAATCCCGGGATGTTCCCCACATCCCCCCCGGAGCTGCTCACCCCCTGTCTGTGTCCCCTGGGCCTTGCAGAGGTGGGAGATTTCCTGTCGCTGGACCTGGGTGGCACCAACTTCCGAGTGATGCTGGTGAAGGTGGGCGAGGGGGAGGAGGGGCAGTGGAAGGTGAAGACAAAGCACCAGATGTACTCCATCCCCGAGGATGCCATGACGGGGACGGCCGAGATGGTGAGGGGGGCACGGGATGTCCCCTCCCCTGTAGTCCCTGTCACCTGGAGGTGGGGGATGCGGGGGGCCGGGGGTGGTGGTGAGGGTTTGGGTGACCCGTGGTGGGGGTGGTGGCCAAAGGAGGGTGGCTCAGCCTCCTCTCTTCCAGCTCTTCGATTACATCTCGGAGTGCATCTCAGATTTCCTGGACAAGCACCAGATGAAACACAAAAAGCTGCCCCTGGGCTTCACCTTCTCCTTCCCCGTGCGGCATGAGGACATCGACAAGGTAAGGGGGTCCCCAGACCCACCTGAGGGGTCCCCAGACCCAGCTACACCCACAACCCCGTTTGTATCTTCTCCTGGCTCCAGGGCATCCTCCTCAACTGGACCAAGGGCTTCAAAGCCTCTGGAGCAGAAGGGAACAACGTGGTGGGACTCCTGAGAGATGCCATCAAACGGCGAGGGGTGAGGTGGTGACCCTGGTACCATCGTGGGGGGGACACCCCGGAGACAGGGACACCCTGGAGACAGGGCCACCCTGGAGACAGGGCCACCACAGCCCCCATGTCTCAGGGAAGGGTCATTCCCTGCGTGTGCACATCCCTGTGCACAATATGTGTGTGTATCCCCCCCCGACCAAACCCACCTGCTCCAGGACCCCCAGCAAGACCCTCATGGTCTTTGTCCCCTCCCCAGGACTTTGAAATGGACGTGGTGGCAATGGTGAACGACACGGTGGCCACAATGATCTCCTGCTACTACGAAGATCACCGGTGCGAGGTTGGGATGATTGTGGGTAAGATGTCCCCTTACTGCAGGAACACGTGGCCAGAGAGGGTGGACCCTGCCCACCACCTTGGAACCCCCCTCCAGTGGGGCTAGTCCTCTGGGGGACACAGCCAGGACAGGGGGTGGCAGCTGCAGAGGCCATGTCCCTGTCTGAGTGGTCACCTGCTGGAGGTGGCTGGTGCCATGTCACCGTTGGGTGGTCACCCACTGGAGGTGGATTCCAGGAACCCCACGGGGTGGATTTGGACTCAACGGGTTCTGTCACCCCCCCCAGGGAAGCAGGCCCCCCCAGTCGTCAGAGCCCCACATGCCACCTCCAGTGCCATCACCCCCACTGCCACCAGGGCTCCCCACCCTGGCTCTGCCATCCCTTGGACAGGAAAAAAAACTCTCCTGAGGGGTCAGCTCCTCCAGAGCCCTGGGACCCTGTGGCAGCCATCCCTGACATCCAGCAGGGACAATCAGCTGTCCCCAAAACCCAACAGGGACAATTTGCCATCCCTGACACCCCCTAGGAGGGACAGTCAGCTGGCTGGGGCTGCCACCAAGGGCTGAGTGTCCCTGTCCTGATGGGGATGGGGCCATCCAGGGTGGTTGGGTGTCCCGTGTTCCCCCCATAGTGCCATCCCCAGTCCCTGGGGTCCTATTTCTGGTCCCCACACTGCCATTCAGGTCCTATCCCTAATCCCTGCAGTGCCATCCCCAGTTCCCACAGTGCCAGCCCCCGTCCCTGTTGTCCCATCCTTTGTCCCATGGTCCCATCCCTGGTCCACTCAGTGCCACCCCAAGTTCCCAAGGTGTCATCTCTGCTCTCCTTGATCCCATCCGCCGTTCCCACGGTCCCATCCACGGTCCCCACCGTGCCACCCCCAGTCTCAGTGGTGCCACCCCCGGTCCCCTGCAGGGACAGGGTGCAACGCCTGCTACATGGAGGAGATGCAGAACGTGGAGTTGGTGGAGGGGGACGAGGGTCGGATGTGCGTGAACACGGAGTGGGGGGCGTTTGGTGCCTCGGGGGAGTTGGACGAGTTCCTGCTGGAATACGACCGCGTGGTGGACGAGACCTCACTTAACCCCGGTCAGCAACTGTAAGGAATAGGACAGAGCCAGTTCCTCTGGGTGTTCCCCGCTGTCACCTCATCCCCCCCCCCCTCCTCCTGAGCCCGGAGGGACCCATCACACGCACCCCCAGACCCGGGGGGGGGAGGATCCTTCACCCCCGTGCCCAGCGATGCATCCAGCCAGGGTGGGAGGAAGGAAAAACTGGGGTGCTACGGGGTGTGACCCCCCCAAATCCTGCCCCTGACACCCCCCTCCTGCTCTGTGTGTGTCCCCCCTCCCCAGCTATGAGAAGATCATCGGGGGGAAGTACATGGGGGAGATCGTGCGGTTGGTGCTGCTGCGCTTGGTGGATGAGGATTTGCTGTTCAACGGCTCCGCCTCCGAGAAGCTGAAAACCCGCGGGAGCTTCGAGACCCGATTTGTGTCACAGATTGAGAGGTGGGGGGGGTGGCACCCCAAAACCGGCCCGGCACCCTGTGGGGGGACAGGAGCATGGGGGGGGTCTATCCCGGCACCCCCGAACTCACCTGACGTCAATGGGGGGACAGGAGCACTGGGGGGCTGTCCCAGCACCCCACAGAAGGCTGTGCCACGTGGGGGTTCTCGTGTGCTGTCACTCCACACCAACCTGCTCTGATTGTCCCAGATCAGGATCCGTTGTCCCCTCACCTCCCACCGGCCCCCTACAAGTGTCCCATCTCCAGGTCCCTTGTTCTGTCACCCCACACCACCCCCTGATACTGCCCCACATCGGGGTCCCTGTGGACCCAGCACCCCCCAGCAGCCCCACAGAGGGTCCCCGCAGGTGCCCCCCCCCGTCCCCTGACCAGTGCCACCCCCACTTCCCCCTTGCAGTGACTCCGGTGACCGCAAGCAGATCTACAACATCCTGACGGGCTTTGAGCTCCTGCCCTCGGGCACAGACTGTGACATCGTCCGCATGGTGTGCGAGAGCGTCTCCACCCGAGCGGCTCAGATGTGCTCGGCAGGGCTGGCGGGGGTCATCAACCGCATGCGGGAGAGCCGCAGCCAGGACACCCTCAAAATCACCGTGGGGGTCGATGGCTCCGTCTACAAACTGCACCCCAGGTCAGCAGTGACACCAGAGTGTCCCCTCCTCATCCTGCACCCGGGGCTTGGACAGCAGGGGCTGAGGATGAGCCAGCGTGTGCCCAGGTGGCCAAGAAGGCCACCAGCATCCTGGCTGGGATCAGCACTGGGACGGCCACCAGGAGCAGGGCAGGGATCATTTCCCTGTGCTGGGCACTGCTGAGGCTGCACCTCCAATCCTGGGCTCAGTTTTGGGTCAGAAAAGAGACATTGAGGGGCTGGGGGTGTCCAGAGAAGGGCAAGGGAGCTGGGGAAGGGTGTGGAGCAGAAGGAGAAGGGTCTGGAGAAGTTGTGAGGAGCAGCTGAGGGCCCTGGGGTGTTGATCCTGGAGCAGAGGAGGCTGAGGGGAGACCTTGTGGCTCTCTGCAACCCCCTGAGAGGAGGTTGGAGCCAGGGGGGGTCGGGCTCTGCTCCCAAGGAACAAGGGATGGGCCAAGAGGAACTTTTGGCACTACTCAAGTGGTGCCAGGGAGGTTTAGGTTGGAGCTGGAGAAGAATTTCTCCCTGGAAAGGGTTGTCAGGGCCTGGCCCAGGCTGCCCAGGGCAGGGCTGGAGTCCCCATCATCCCTGGAGGGGTTTCAGAGCCCTGGAGATGTGGGGATGAGGGACGTGGGGTGGGGGGGCCTGGGCAGTGCTGGGGGGAGGGTTGGGTGGGAGAATCTCCAAGGAGTTTTCCAACGAAAATTTTGGTGATAAGGGGGAGTGGTTTCAAGCTGAGACTGAGATTTTAGGAAGAAATTGTTTGGGGTGAGGGTGCTGAGCCCCAGGTTGCCCCCAGAAGCTGTGGCTGCCCCATCCCTGGCAGTGTTGAAGGTTGGATGGGGCTTGGAGCCCCCTGGGCTGGGGGAGGGTCCCTGCCCATGGCAGGGGTGGCACTGGGGGAGCTTTGAGGTCTCTTTCAACCTTCCAATGGTAATTCCACAATTCCATGGTCCCTTCCCCCTCCTCCCCTGCCCCCCCAAGCCCTCACCCCCATTTCTCCCCTTTTCCCCCAGTTTCAAGGACCGGTTCCACGCCACGGTGCGGCAGCTGACCCCTGGCTGTGACATCACCTTCATCCAGTCTGAGGAAGGCAGCGGGCGCGGAGCCGCCCTCATCTCCGCCGTGGCCTGCAAGATGGCGTGCATGATGGGGCAGTGAGCACGGACCCCGGGGCAGGAGAAGGAGGAGGATGGTGGGGGGCGGGAGGATGAGGATCCCACTCGGAGCTTGGACACGGGACGGGATCTGCCCCAATAAATGGGGTTTGTGTGGACACCTCCTCCGGCACCGCTGCAGCCAGAGCTCCTCAGAGACCCAAAACCCCCTTGGGGGTTGCCCCACACTTGGGGGGCACCTGAGGGTCTCCCCTCCTCTCCCCGCCTGCCGTGTTCCCCACCTGGGGGGCTCCCGGGGGAGATTGGGAGCTGCTTGGGGGGCACTTGGAGGTCAGGGGGGGCTGAGTCCTACCCTGAGCCCCTGTGATGAGTGCTATGGGGCACCAATTGTCCCCACAGACACCGCTGCCCCCCCGCCCCCCCCCCAATGCTGACCCCTCCCCAGAAAAGGGGGCACAGACCCCACCAGGGGCTGCACCCCAAAACCCAGCGAGTCCCAGCCCACCCAGCCAGGGGGTGCAGAGGTGACCCCCCCAGGAACAGTGTCACCCACCAGCTAAGCCTGGCTTGGCTTCTGTCCCCAGGTCTGGCCTGGCCACACCCTGGCTGAGCTCGGGGTGACTAGGGGGACATAGAAATAGGGGTGTCCCCAGGGACCCCCAGCCCGGGGCTGCATCTGGGGTGGTGACTGCAGCTGGGACCCCCCAGGAGCTGGGGAGGGGACATCCCCACAGGGTGTTGGGGTCCCTCTGGGGGTCTGGGGTCCTCCTGGGACACCCCAGGATGTTGGGGTGCTTAGGGGGGTCTGAGGCATCCCAGGAGTTTGTGTCCCCCCGAGGCTCTGGGGAGGGGTCTCAGGGTCCTGCTGGGGGTTGGGGGTCCCTCTGGGGGTGCAGAGGACCCCAGGGTCTTGGAGTTGCCCTTGAGTTGGGGGGCACCCCCGGGTGCGGGGTGCTCCTGAGGCACTCGAGTTGTTGGAGACTGTCTGGGGGTGGTGCCTCAAGGGGTTGGGGTCCCCTTGGGGGTCTGGGGGCACCCCGGGGGCTGGGACCCCCCCAGGGGCTGTTGGTGCCACCCAGGGGGAGTTGGGGGGGCAGTGCCCCACATCTTGGGGCACCCCTGGGCTTCTGCACTCTGATTGGCTGTCTGGGGGGAGATCCCTGAGCTCTGATTGGCTACCTGGGTGGTGACGGCTGTACTCTGATTGGTTGGAGCCACCATCCCACGGGATTCCCTGTACTCTGATTGGCTGAGGGAACACAAAGGGATTCCCGGCACTGCGACTGGGGAAGAGCTGGAGAGGGATCAGGAGTGGGGAAAGGGACAGGGACAGGGATGGGACAGGGGTGACAGAACGTGCGGGTGGGAAGGGACCTGCAGAGCTCATCAGCTCCAAGCAGGACCCAAGGGTGACCTGGGGGATGACACGGGAAGATGTCCAGCTGGGTCTGGAAAGTCCCCAGGGAGGGACATTCCCTGGGCCCACACAGGACCCAATTCCTGCTGTGTCCATCCCATCCCATCCCGGGACACAGAACCCTCCTCTGGACCATCCCCCCCATGCTCTGGAACATTCTGACCCCTCCTGGGCTCCCTCCTCAGCTGTCCCCATCCCTGTGTGGTGTCCCCAGGGACAGCAGGGGGGGCAGAACCCCCCCAGAATTTTGGGGAATTCTCCTCTTGTCCCCCCTGGGGCCATCGCTGTCCCCTGAGAGCTTTGTCCCAGGTCCTACTCCATGGAGCTGCATTCCAGCAGGGATGGGACATGGAGGGGGGCAGGGGTGGCACTGAGTCAGGGCTGTGACAATGAGGGTGCCAACCTGGGGACAATGACACCGACCCCGAGCATGGAGCAGCGATGGGGCCAAGGGTGGGGACAGTGACAGTGACAGTTCTGAGCGTGGGGACAGAGTTGGTGCCAGGCGTGTGGGAGGTGACAGCACCAAGCGAGGGGACACCTGGGATGTGAGGTGGCTCCCCCAGCAATAAAATGGTCCCCACCATGACCCCTGCCCACCCCATCCCCACATGAGGGGAGAAAAGACGACCCTCGGGGGCCACGGGTGGCCGGGACACCCGGCTCTGCCTGCCATGGGGGGCGTGGGGAGGGGGACACAGCCAGGTCCCCACGTGTCCCCACAGACCCTCTCCCCACGGTCCCCACGTGCTCGCCCCATCCCCGTGACCCTGAGCCCCATGTCCCACACGGGCACTGTCCCCAGGATCTCCATGTGTCACCCATGGTCCCCAACACCAAGACCCCAGACCACAGTCCCCAAGTGTCCCCCACCCTCCCCGCATGGTGGTGGCACCTCGAGGGGACCCATCCCACCCCCACTGTGTGCTTGTCCCTCACACCCCTGCCCATGTCCCCTCACTCCTGCCCATGTCCCCTGTCCCCCCACCCCTCACCCCGTGTCCCCCCTCCTGGCCCCGGGTCCCTCCCGCGCCCTGCGGCTCCCGCTCCCCGCCTCGCTCCAGGTGGTTGCCATGGCGACCCGACGTCCTTACGTCACTTCCGCCTCTCGGCTACGCTACTTCCGGGTTGGAGGCGTTGGCGCCTTTTCCAACCTCCCCCCGCCACCCCATGGCGGGGCCGTGCTGAGGGGTGACTTCCCCCGAGCTCTGACCCCGTACGTGAGGGAGGGGAGGGGGGCGGCGGCGGCGGCTCCTCTGGGGGGTCCTGAGTGACCGGGAGAGGGGGTCTGGGGGTTTCGGGAAGGTCTGAGGGGTCCTGGCGGGCCCATGGAAGGGCCGGGGGGGGCGGCTGAGGGGGCTGGGGGGGGTCTGAAGGGCGTTGGGGGAGCTGTGGGGGGGGGGCTGGGAGGTGGAGGTGTCCAGGGGGGCCATGAGGGGATCTGGGGGTGGATCTCAGAGCCCTGAGGAACCGAGGGGGGAATGGGAGGTTCGGGGGGGCTGCTGCCTTTTGGGGGTCCTTCAGACCCCCCCCTGTCCCGGGGGGCTCCAAAGGCTCTGGGGCCTTCTCTGTGGGTCCGGGGGGGAGGCAGGGGGGTCCTGGAGCTTGGGGGGGGAGTGTTGGGAGGCTTTAATGCCCTGGGGGTGTCCTGGGGAGCCCTGGTGTCCGGGGAGCATATGGCTGGGGGGCTCTGGGGTGGTGTCAGGGGTGTATTTGGGGGGAGGGGCTTTGGTGTCCGGGGTGTATTTGGGGTCACTCCAGGTGTGCTGCTGCCAGGCTGGGGTTTTGGGGGAACATTCCGGAGGTTTCCTGGCAGCGCTAGGAACTCGGGGGTGCCCTGGGAGGTGTTTGGGGGGGGATCAGACCAAGCCCTGGGCTGTGTTTTGGGGGGAGGGTGGCGGGGAGCAGCCGGGGGTGCAGTGATGGCACCTCATGTGTTAATCATTCCCCGGGACCCTTCATCCCCTCTTCTCTCCCCAGCACCCCCAGCCCCCTTTTCTCGGTGGGTTTTCCCACCATGTTCTGGGCCCAGGCGGTGCCTACGGCCGAGGCTCTGCTGACCCCTCCCTCCGCCGAGGTCTCCACCTTCTCCCGGGCTCCCATCTCCGCCTACTCCAACCATTCCCAGAGCTTCCTGCTGGGCACCCGCCCCTTCTCCCGGCAGTACGCCCACCTCTACGCTGCCCGCCTGGCCTCCATGCGGCCCCCCCTGCACCAGCGGGCACGGGGGAAGTGGGGTGAGTCCTGGGGGGCGTCCTGACCCCTCTGTTTGGAGGGGAAGGGGGGTAAGGCAAGGGTGGTGCCTGCTGGAACCTCCTTGGTGGTGTGTTGGCTGCTCATGGAGTGGTTTGGAGATCCTCCAGCCCATCCCAACACTGCCCAGGCCACCGCCACCCCATGTGTCTCATCCCCACATCTCCAGGGTCTGAAACCCCTCCAGGGATGATGGGATGATTACATGATTAGAGACTGGATGTGGCACTTAGTGCCATGGTCTAGCAACCGCAGTGGTGGGTCAAGGGTTGGACTTGATGATCTCTGAGGTCCCTTCCAACCCAGCCAATTCTATGATTCTATTAAGGACTCCAGCCCTGCCCTGGGCAGCCTGGGCCAGGCCCTGACAACCCTTTCCAGGGAGAAATTCTTCCCCAGCGCCAACCTAAACCTCCCCTGGCACCACTTGAGTAGTGCCAAAAGTTCCTCTTGGCCCATCCCTTGTTCCTTGGGAGCAGAGCCCGACCCCCCCTGGCTCCAACCTCCTCTCAGGGGGTTGCAGAGAGCCACAAGGTCTCCCCTCAGCCTCCTCTGCTCCAGGATCAACACCCCAGGGCCCTCAGCTGCTCCTCACAACTTCTCCAGACCCTTCTCCTTCTGCTCCACACCCTTCCCCAGCTCCCTTGCCCTTTTCTGGACACCCCCAGCCCCTCAATGTCTCTTTTCTGACCCAAAACTGAGCCCAGGATTGGAGGTGCAGCCTCCCACACCTCCACACACCTTAAGGCCCCAACAACCCCTGAATGAATTTCGCGGTGCCCAGACAAACCCCTGAGCAGCATTTCTAAAATCGCCTTTCAAAGTTTTGGTTTTGGTCCCCAGGTTGAGCTCAGGGTTTGCTGGGGGATGGAGGATGGGGGGAGGCTCCAGGGGGTCCAATTTCCTCCCTCAGTGGGATCCTCACATGAAGTGTTTCCATCTGAAGATGTCACAGTGGTATGAAGCAGCCCCCCAGCTGCTGCCAGAGCCCTGTGCCTGCCCCCGCAGCACTGCAGGATCCACAGAACCTCTGATCCAACACCCTCCCGCCCAGGACAGCCAAGTCCTCAGCTTTGTCCTTCTATGGAGCTTTTTGGGCTGGCTGCTTGGTTTTCTTTCTATCCTTGGCCCTGGGGGCTGTGCTGAGGAGCCCAGCAGAGGCCAAGCCCACTCCAGGCCCTGCTGGTTCCACAGCTCCTGTCATTCCTTGGCCCTCACCCTGGGATTTTGCCCGGGGGGAGATGGGATCCTGCAGCTCTGTAACACTCCAGACCCAGGCAATGGGACAGATTACTGGGGTTTGTCTCAAAGCAAGGAGCTGCGGAAGGCAGGATCTGAGCTGCCCTTCCCCAAACCCACACACGTCTGGGGGGGGTCAGAGCCAAGGATATGAACTGGAAGGGATTTGTTTTTCCTGACTCAGAGTTTGCATTCCTGGGGCTGAGGGACACTGCTCCTGCACCCAGGGCTCTGTCTGCTTCCCTGTCAGCACCCCAGCCAGGAGGGAGGAACCTGCTGGAGGAGCCTGGCAGCCTCCCCTGCTCACTCCAGGCCTCGTGGGCTGATTAAAATGGGGAAATCGTAGGGGGAGGTAACAAGGCCTGGGAGCAGCCTGCAGGGAAGGATATGGAGGTTATGCTGCTCTTTCCACCTCCCAGGAAGGTTCCCCCAGCCCGTATTCCCCTGCTCAGGGACCTGTATGTGCTCTTCTGGCCTCTCCCACCTCCAGGCTGGGGGGATTGGTCCCTTGTGGAGAATCACGGAGTCACTGCTCACTCCTGTGTGTGGCCAGGGCTCAGCTCCTGAAGGGTCCTGGGCTTTATGTGACATTTTTACAGCACTTTGGGGAAGAAGGAGCAGGAGAGAGGAATGCTCCCTGCAGCCTGTTGTCATGCTGGAACCTTCCCAGATCCACAGGGATCCTGGGTGGAGGAGGGGTCTGGCTTGGGGGTGGAGAACAATGTCTCCTGCTTGTCAGATGTGGGTGGGGGTGTGGGGCCCAGAGTCTTTGACTCTTCTCCCAGGGAGGGGCAGTCCCAGCCCCGGGCAGAGCTGGATGTGTGGCCAGGAGCTGGGGGTCCTCCCAAACCCCTCTGTGTCCCAGCTGTCCCCCCCCCCACCTGGGCAGAGGAACTGCCTGCAGCCTCTGCTTTGCTTCCGTGACCCCATCTGTCCCCCAGATGTGTCCTGGCTCTGTCTGTGCCCCGCAGCCCCCCCGTGTCTCTCCCCAGGGCAGGACGTGGTGCTGAGGAAGCTCTGTGAGCTGCAGGCAGGAGAGAAGTGCTGCGTGGTGGGGACACTCTTCAAGGCCATGCAGCTCCAGCCCTCCATCCTGCAGGAGATCAGTGAGGAGGTAATGCCCACCCACCAGCCCCCTGCCCACCCCCACAGCACTCCTGGGGACACCACCCCACAACTGGGCAGGAACTGCCAGGGCTTTGCCTTGGGAGCTGGTGTGTAACTTCCTCTGTCCCAAGTGTCCCCAGATGCCACCTCTTTGTCCCAGCTGGCATCCTCTGTGTGTCTGCTGGGTGATGCCTCTCCCTGGGAGGGTTTGGGTCCATCAGGGTAGCAGAGGAGCCCCCCCCTGTCCCTGCTGTGGGGTACCAGGGGGTGTCTGGGGATGCTCCAGTGTCCCCGTGGTGTTTGGAGCTGCACACCCGTGTCCCCAGGGGAGGCAGAGCTCAGCCCCCAGCCCAGCCCCCTCCTCCCTGCCTGGGCTGCTGGGGCCTCCCCGGGGGCTTTGCCTGCTCTGGTTTCCACGAATGAGGTTTGCCGTGGGGGTGGGTGTTCCGTGGGGCAGATGAGCCTCACTGTGGGTGTCACAGCCTGCTCTGTCTGTCCCCCAGCACAACCTGGTGCCTCAGCCACCCCTGGCCAAGTACATCCACCCCTCAGATGAGCTGATCCTGGAGGATGAGCTGCAGCGGATCAAGCTGGAAGGAGCTGTGGAGGTGCAGAGGTTGGTGACAGGTAGGGCATGGTGGCTTTGGGTGGGAAAACACAGCTCTGGCCCCCCCAAGAGAGCCTGGGAGAGTTAGGGTGTGCAGCCTGGAGAAGAGAAGGTTCTGGGGAGACCTTAGAGCACTTTCCAGTGCCTGAAGGGGCTCCAGGAAAGCTGGGGAGGGACTTGGGACAAGGGCCTGGAGGGATGGGATGAGAGGGAAGGGTTTCCAGCTGCAAGAGGGGAGATGGAGAGGAGATCTTAGGAAAAAATTGTTTGGTGTAAGGGTGCTGAGCCCCTGGCCCAGGCTGCCCAGGGCAGGGCTGGAGTCCCCATCATCCCTGGAGGGGTTTCAGAGCCCTGGAGATGTGGGGATGAGGGACGTGGGGTGGGGGGGCCTGGGCAGTGCTGGGGGGAGGGTTGGGTGGGAGAATCTCCAAGGAGTTTTCCAACGAAAATTTTGGTGATAAGGGGGAGTGGTTTCAAGTTGAGACTGAGATGAGATCTTAAGAAGAAATTGTTTGGGGTGAGGGTGCTGAGCCCCAGGTTGCCCCCAGAAGCTGTGGCTGCCCCATCCCTGGCAGTGTTGAAGGTTGGATGGGGCTTGGAGCCCCCTGGGCTGGGGGAGGGGTCCCTGCCCATGGCAGGGGTGGCACTGGGGGGGCTTTAAGGTCCCTTCCAGCCCATCCCACTCTGGGATTCTGTGCTGCAGGGACTGTGTTTGCTGTGTATGGCTCTGAGCAGGACGATGGCACCTTCCTGGTGGAGGATCACTGCTTTGCCAGCTTCCCCCCTGCACTGCCCTGGAAAGGGCCCAGCTCAGACCGGTGAGTCCCTGAGGTGACAGTGGGGTGGGACACCCCGTGTGCCACTGGGAGCAGGCACATGGTGACAGGGGTGTCCCCATGTGTCCCCAGCCTGGCTCTCTACAGCCTCTGGGGGGTTGTGGGGTGCTGCCCAAGCCTTTGCCCACAGGTTTGTGCTGCTGGTGTCAGGGCTGGGGCTGGGCAGTGGCAGTGGGGAGGCCCTGCTGAGCACCCAGCTGCTGGTGGACATGGTGACAGGGCAGTTGGGTGCTGAGGGGCAGCAGAGCTGTGCTGCCCAGATCTCCAGAGTCATCCTGGCCGGGAACCTGCTGAGCCAGAACACCCAGAGCCGGGACACCATCAACAAGGTGCAGTCCTGTCACCTCCACTGGGGCCTGGGGGGGCATGGGGAGTGCTGCAGAGGTGGGGAGGAGGGACCAGAGAGGGCCCCGGGGTTGTTTCCTCACCATGTCCCCACTCCCCAGGCCAAGTACCTGACCAAGAAGACCCAAGCTGCCAGCGTGGAGGCTGTGAAGATGCTGGATGAGATCCTGCTGCAGCTCTGTGTGAGTGCTGGGAGGAGGGGGGAGCTGGCCAGGGAGCTGGGGACCTTCCACGGGGGAGGGCTAGGTTCTGTCAACCCTTCCCCAGCCCTTTGGGTACCCAGGGGTGCTGAGGGGGTGCAGCAGGAAGGGGCAGCAGCGCTCAGGCCCACTCCCACCTCTGCCTCTGGCACAGCCGTGTCAGGGAGCAGGGGAGAGCCAGCAGCAAGGCCCAGCTGGGAGGTGTGGCTGTCCTGGTGATCCCTGCTCTGTCCCCAGAGCTCGGTGCCAGTGGATGTGATGCCTGGGGAGTTTGACCCCACCAACTACACCCTGCCCCAGCAGCCTCTGCACCACTGCATGCTGCCACTGGCCACTGCCTACTCCACCCTGCACTTGGTCACCAACCCCTACCAGGCTGACGTGGATGGTGTCAGGTAACCCCCTGCTCTGTGCCACCAGCTCGGGGACAAGCCACGGGCAGTACAGCTGTCTGTCTGCAGCTCTCCTCCCTTTCTTCCCAAAACGCTGTAGATTTTTGGGGACATCAGGCCAAAACATCAGTGACATCTTTAAATACAGCAGCATGGATGATTACCTGGAGATTCTGGAGTGGACTCTCCTGGCAGGACACCTCTGCCCCACGGCACCGGACACCCTGGGTAGGGGGAGGGGCTGGGTGGTCACCCTGATTGGGGGGCGTTTGCCTTCCAAAGAGGGGCAGGGTCTCCTAATTCCCATCCCTCCCAGGCTGTTACCCCTTCTACAAATCAGACCCTTTCATCCTCACCGAGTGCCCTCACATCTACTTCTGTGGCAGTGCTCCCCGCTTCCAGTCCAAGCTGCTCAAAGGTGGGTCCCAGGGACTCCTCCCCAATCCTCCCGGGGGGCTGAGGAGGGGCTCCTCCTCCTGACCCGTGCCTGTCTCTGCAGGGGAGGAGGGGCAGCAGGTCCTGCTGGTGACAGTGCCCGACTTCAGTGCCACACAGACCGCCTGCCTCGTCAACCTGCGGGACCTCAGCTGCCAGCCCGTCACCTTCTGTGGCTTTGGGGCTGAGGATGAGGGTGGGGACATGGAGGTTGGGCACTGACTGAGCCCTCCAGCAACCCAACCCCTGTCCCCTTGGACGGCCCTGGCACCCACCACCCTCCTCCAAGAAGGGCTGACAGAGAAGAGGTGTTTGTATCAATATAAAATGATTTAGTTGTGTAATAGAAAAGGGTTTGGAGGTGAGAGGGGCTGTGCCTGTCTCCCTGCGGGCCCTGCCCTGGAGAACGGGACCTCCCCTGCCAGCCCCAGGGGACACAGACAGGGTTGGGCCCTGCTTTGTCCCCTCCACTGCCCGGTGAGGGCTGGCACTGCCCAGCCCCAGGGAAGGGAGCAGCTTGTCCTCCCCTGCCCACCAAGAGGGAGGCTCCACAGCCACTGAGCCTGAGCCTGGCAGGCCTGAGGGGCAGTGTGGGGGGAGCTGCAGCCCCCCCAGAGCTCCTCCCTGGGGCTCTTCAGAAGCAGCGAGGTGGAACTGGAGCTGTGAATCCGGTGTGGCTGGAGGCAGGAGCGAGGGGACCAGCCTGTCCTAGTCCCCGAAGTTGACGGTGTAGGTCTCAGCTGTGGTGAAGGGCTGTGCCCCCCCTGTCCCCAGCTCCCAGGCCTCAGTCTCTGTCACCAGCTCGGTCACCACCTCTGTCTCAGTCTCCAGCTCGGTCTCCATCTGCCAGGTGCCGGCTGTGGGGGGCTCCTGGCTCCAGGGTGTGTAGGCAGTGCTGCTGAAGGGCAGGGGCAGGGGGGTGGTGGTCGGCGGGGCCGTGGGCCCCGTGGGGGTGGCAGTGGTGGTGGCAGTGGTGGCATTGAGCCTCCGCAGCCTCATCTCCTGCCGCAGGCGCTGGCGGTGCCGCAGCCGCAGGCGCAGGCGGAGCCGCTCCCGGGGGGTCATGGGGCGGCCCGGCACCGGGCGCAGGATGGGGCGGTTCCCGTTCATGGCCATGATCTCCCGGATGCGTTTCCAGTTGGAACGCGAGAGGACGAAGTCGCACTGGGTGGCCCCGATGTCGTAGAAGACGCTGCAGGTCTTGGCGCTGGGGTTGTACCCCTCGGCCCGGGCCCACACCCGGTACTCCCCCGGGTTCAGGATGCGCCAATAATCCCCCCCAGCGGCTGCGGAGGAAGCGGCGGGGTCAGGGGCTGCCGGTGACAGAGCCGGGGCCGCCGAGCCTGCCCTGCACCCTACCTGTCCTGACGGGGTGGTCAATGCCCCCCACCACGATGGTGGCGTTGGCGATGGGTTCTCCCTGCTGGTCCTTCACTGAGCCCTTGATGCCCCGGTGCACCTGGGGGAGAGCAGCAGTGTGGGGCAGGCAGGGGCTGCCGGCTCCTGGCCCGGCCTCTGCCCCTGCTCACAGCACAAGGGGTTGGACCTTCAGAGGTTCCTTCCAGCCCAGATTATTCTATGATTCTCCCAGACCTGCTCCATGAAGGTGAGCAGCGATTCCTTGTTGTTCTCCCACTCCTGCTGCAGCTCACTCTCGTGGGGGAATTTGTCACAGCCCAGGTAGAAGGAAAGCTCCAGGCAGTTGGTGTGCAGGTAGCTGAAGTCGTTCATAGCTGGAAAACAACCACCAGCACCCGCCCACCCTCGGCGTGGGGCAGGCAAGGCACAGAAGCATTGAGTCACTGGGCTTGGAAAAGCCCTGGGATCACCCACTCCCACCACCAACACGACCCCACTGAGCCCCGGTCCCACATACCATGTCTGCACCCTTCTACAAACTCCTCCGGGGCCCGTGACCCCCCCAAGCTCCCCACTTACTGCCGGCCCGAGGGCGCCACTTGGCCCCCTGCACGATGCCCATTGCGTCGGTGACATCCTGCGTGTGGCAGCCCCTGTGGAAAGTATCGGTCATGGTGAGGTGGGCCGAGGCGTAGGAGATGGCCAACCAGCGGAAGATGGCGTGGTCGGGGGTCTCCTGCAGCTCGGGGGGGGCATCCTCATAGTCAGGGGGGTGAGGGGCAGCTGCTGGAGTCTGGGTGAAGGTCCGGGCTGTGTCGAAGGGGTAGGACACCAACTTCTCCCCGCCCTGCAGGTTGGCTCCCAGCACGAAGGGATTCTTCTCCATCCATGCCATGATGGCACGGGTCTCCACTGCCACCTGCCAGGGAGGACACGGCAGTGTGAGACACCCCTGTGTGTGATACCCCCCTGTGTGACACCCCCGTGTGACTCCCCCATGTGACACCCCCTCCCCACGGCTGCCAGGCCCCATGCTGGGTCTCACCGTGGCATCCTCAGCCAGGTAGTGCTCAGGGATGGGGATGTGGTGGTTGGGGAACTTGTGGGGCACCAGTTTCCTCTCCTCAGCTGCCCACAGTGCGGATGCCAGGTCGGGGAAGTTCTCAAAGAGGTCATAGCCCTCCTCTGTCCAGTGGCCCAGTGCCCAGTTACCCAGCTCCGAGCCCTGGGGGCAGCCAAGGGGCATAGGGAGCTTGGGGCTACGTTCCCCTGCGTCCCCACCTCATCCCATGACCCCATCAAACTGCCCCACTGTCCCATCCCACCATCCCATCTCCCCACCCCACTGTCCCATCCTATTGCCCTGCCACCCCATCCCACCATCCCACCCTGTCCCCTCCCTCTGTCCCTTCCTCTGCCTCACCATCCCGTGCCACTGCCTTGCTGTCCCCTTCATGCCCCTCCCCACCTTCCCATCCCATCCCATCCCATCCCATCCCATCCCATCCCATCCCATCCCATCCCATCCCATCCCATCCCATCCCATCCCATCCCACCATCTCACCCCACTGTCTCCTCCCTGTCCCCTCCATGTCCCCCTTGTCCCCTCACCGCCTGGCGGGCCAGCTCGTAGCCATCGGGGTTGAGGGAGGGGACGATGTGGATGCGGGTTTGGGTCACCAAGCTCCGCACCCGAGCGTTCCCTGCCTGGAATTCCCGGCAAAGGAACTGCAGGAGCAGCAGCAGCAGCTCCCGGCCCAGTGCCTCGTTGCCGTGCAGCCCCGCCGTGTACCGCACCTCTGGCTCTCCTGGGGGGTGGGGGACACACAGGGTCACCCCCTGCCCTCACCCCCCACCCACCACCCCCTACCCCCTAACCTGCCCCTCCTCACCCGTCTCATGTTCGCCCGGGTTGTCAGAGATCTCCATGGCGTAGATCTTCAGCCCCCGGGAGCTCTTCCCGATGTTGTAGATTCGGGTGATCGTGGGACACTCCTCATTCACCACCTTCATCAGCTGGGGGAGGGGAGATGGGGGTGAAGAGAGGCAGCGCTCAGGGGCAAAGCCCCATGGAGGATCCCACCCCATGGAGAATCCCACCCTATGGAGAACCCCATCCCACAGAGATTCCCACCAACACAGAGATCCCCACCCCATGGAGGATCCCACCCCACAGTGGTGCCCAACCCATGGAGATTTCCCACCCTACAGAGGTTCCCATCCCACGGAGGTGCTCCCTACCCCAGAGGTGCCCACCCCATGCAGGTTCCCACCCCACAGAGGCTCTCACCTGCCTCATGTCCTTGTAGCTGTGGTGGCGAAAGTCCAGGTTGTCGGTGGAGGTCACCTCGTTCTGCTGGCTGTAGTAGCTGCTGATGGCTGTGGAGGGGACAATGAAGTTTGGGGGGCAGTGGGGAGCTGTGACCCTCCCCTATTCCCCCCCACACACACCCACTGCCCCTCAGCCCCACTCGGGGTGGCTCTCACAGGAGAGGGGGCAGCCCAGGACCTCCATGCGCAGGCAGAGGCTGCCGTTCCAGCGCTGGGGGTAGATGCGCAGGTACCGCGCCACCACAGGCTCGGGGAACTCGGTCAGCACTGGGGTGTCCTTGTCCACGTTGCCATAAAACATCTGAGGGGGGGCACATGATGTACCTGAGGGGGAGCAGAAGGTCCCTGCTGTCCCCCCACCACCACACATTTTGGTGTCCCCACCATCTCCTCGTAGCCGTTGCTGTACATCACCCAGTTCTGGCTGTCGTTGCTGAAGCCCACGTAGAAGCTGGTGACAAAGTCCTCGCTGTGGGGGGAAGGGGACAGGTTTGGGGGTGTCTCCGAGTCCTCTCCCCATTCCCAGATCCCTCCCTCTCCTCGTACTGGATCTGGGAGTCACGGCCCTGGGTGATGACTCCGGTGAACTTGGTGGTGCGGCGCGTGTCCACCTCAAGCCAGTGCGCCCGCCCGTCGTCCTCGGCACACCAGGCCCCGTCAAAGAAATCTTCCTCGTTGGTGCCCGCCTGAGGTGGGGACAGCGATGGGGACATGGGTGGGGGGTGGCCCCAGTGCTGGGGGGTACTGGGGGGGGGATGTGACCCTCACTTGCATGTTGAGGCGGCCGCGCTGGGCGCCCAGGCCGTGGCGCAGCATGGAGGAGGCCAGGAGCTGCTCGTCAGCGATGCGGTGAGACTCCAGGCCGATTGGGGGACATCCTGGGGGCAAGGGGTGGCCATCAGGGACATCCTGGGGACAAGGGGGGGCCATCACCTCCCCTCCATCCAGCCCACACCCCAGGACACTCACTTGTCTTCTCCTCTGGAGGAGCCCACTCATCCTCATCTGTGTCCAACTTCTTCCCTCCTGTTTTTTTTGGTTTTTCTGGAAAAGAGGCAGAGTGAGGGGGGTGGGGACAGAGCCTGGGCATTGGGGGGTAGGGGGGGGTTGGTACCCACCTTTGTGGTCCTGGCCTTTCTCCTCAGCCCAAGGGTCCTCCTCCTCCTCCTTGCTGCTCCCACCCTTCTTGGGCTTCCCTGGGGCAGGAGAGTGGCTGCTGGGGACCTGCCCTGCACCCTAGGGACCTGCCACCCACTCCATGGACATGTCACCCGCCCTAGGGACCTGCCACCCATTCCATGGACATGTCACCCCCCCTAGTGACCTGCCACCCACTCCATGGATATGTCACCCACCTGACCTGCCACCCATCCTGGGGACATGCTAACCTGGGGATGTGCCACCCACTCTAAGGATGTGCCACCCACCCCATGGCCATGCCCCCCACCCAGTGCTGTGCCCCCCACCCTGGGGACAGGTCCCCAGCCCATCTCTCACAGGGTTTCAGTTTCTTCTCGTCCGTCTCCATCTCCTCGCCCTTGTCCGGGTGCTTGTGGGGCTTGGCTGGAGGGGGTGGGGGGGGCAGCCCATACTGCACTGAAGGGGCAAAAGGGGGGCCGGGACAGCCCTTTAGGGCCAGAGGGAGGGGCAGGGGGGTCAGAGGCCCCCAGGGATGGGGGTCCTGGGTTGGCTGCCCCATCACTCACAGTCATCATAGTCGGGTGGCTCAAAGCCCTCCTCGTAGTCCCCTTCGGTCACTGGGAGGGTTGGGGGGGGAGGTGGGGGGGCAGATGGTACCTCTGGTTTCACTGGGGGGGGAACAAGGGCTGGGGTGAGAGTGGCTGGGAAGGGGGGTGCCCCATATCCCTTTGTGGTCCCCATGTCCCCATAGGACCCCTCCAAATCCCCACAGGGTCCCTATGGAGTCCCCTTGTCCCCACAGGGTTCCCACATGCCTATGGTGTCCCCATGTACCTCCAGGGTCCCCACACCCCTGCAGTGTCCCTTCCACCCCTCTATGCTGTCCCCATGCCCCCTCAGCTCTGGGTTGTTCCCAGATGCTGCTCCCCTGGGTCCCCACTCCAGGGACCATCTCCCCCCCAGCCTCATCCCATGTGGTGCCACCCCCCCCCCTTGTCCCTCTGTCCCCTCACTGACATGGTTCCTCAGGCTGGGGCCAAACCCTGGGGGGTTTCATCCTGCTGGGGGGCTTGTGGGGTCTCTGCTGCCGTCGGATGTACTCAACTGGGGACAGAAAGAGGGAATGGCCCTGGCTTTGGGGGTGCTGGGGGACACACACACCCCCTTGCTGAAGCCAGGGACCCCCAGGGCCCCCCCTGCCCCCCGGTACCGTACAGTCCTCATAGTCCTCCCGCTCCAGCTGCTCGTTGTAGTCCAGAGTAGGGGGCTCTGGCTCCTCGGGGACCTCTGTGGGGAGGGGACACGTGGGGAGGGAGCAGTGGTGGCACCAGGGCACAGGGAGGTGACATTGGGGTGCAGGGAGGTGACACCAGGGCACAGGGAGGTGACATTGGGGTGCAGGGAGGTGGCATCAGAGCACAGGGAGTAAGACTGGGGTGGAAGGTGGTGGCCCCAGGGCACTGGGGTGGCACTGGGGTGGCAGGAGGTGGCATGCAGTAATAGAAAGGTGGGTGCAGGGTGCGGCATTTGGCAAAAGGAGGTGACACCAGGGCGCAGGGAGGTGCCTCAAGGTCTCGGGGCGGTGGCCTCAAGGCACAGGGAGGTGGCCTTGGGACCGGGGGTGGTGGCTCCAGGGCACAGGGAGGTGGCCCTGGGGACAGAGCACTCACCAGGCTCTGGGTGCCAACCCTCTCGTCCCAGGTCCCAGGCCTCGCTCGGTGGCTCCTCCGATCCCCCTGGGGACAGCGATGGAGAGCGAGGGGCTGGCGGTGCCCCCGGACCCTTCGGGAGGGGACCCCCAGGGAACAAATCCCCCCCCAGCCGTGGGGTGGCACTGAGGACACGGGGTGGGTGACATCGCGGTGTGGCACCCCCCGAACCCGCGATGGGGACCTCCCAGACTTACCTCGGGCACCTCCATCCCCCTCCTCCCCGTGGGGCGAGGGCTGCTCCGGCAGCCGGGGCGTCCCCGGGATCCCTTCCTTCAGCGGGGGCTGCGGGGGGGCTGTCGGGGGCTCGAGTGGCTTCTTCCCGGAGGGTTTCTTGGTGGCCTTGGGTGGCTTCTCCTTGGGCTTTTTGGAGCCTTTGGGGGCTTTTTCCTTGGGCTTCTTGGGGGGCTTGTCCTTGCCCCTCTCCTTGTCCCTGTCCCTTTCCTTGTCCTTGTCCTTCCTGGACCCCCGAGGTCTTTCCTTGGGCTTCTTGGTAGGCTTGGGGGCTTTTTCCTTCTTCCCCTTCTTGCCTTTCGGGGGCTCCGCCGCCCCCAGAGGTCCCGGGGAGCCTGGGGGGGGGTACGGGGGGCGGGACCCGGGGTGAAGGGCGGCAGAGGCTGGAGGAGGAGGGGGGGTCCCCGCCTGCCCCCGGAGCCCTGTGCTCACCGGTGCCGGTGGCCGGGTCGGTACCAAAGCCCAGCACGGTCCCGTCGCTGTCGCTGTCGCCGTCCCTGTCCCTGTCCCCGTTGCTGTCGCCGTCCCCCGGCCAGAGGAAGCCCCGCAGAAACTCCTCAATTTCTGCGTCGCTTATGGCGGGGGGGGAGGGGGCAGCCCCGGGGGGCAACAGCAGCAACGGTGCGACCACCACCAGGAGCCAGGAGCACGGGGGGGCCATGGTGACCCCGGAGAGACCCCCGAGAGCCCCCAAGCGCCCCCCAAAGAGCCCGAGAGCCCCCAAAGACCCCCCTAGGAGCCCCTCCGGGAGTACTGAGAGCCCCGAGAACCTCCCGAGAGCCCCGAGAGCCCCGGCCCCGTCTCAAGAGCCCCCCCAGAGCCCGGAAAGCCCCGAGAGCCCAGGGGCGGGCGGGCGGGCTGGGGGCGGGCGCAGGAACCGGGGGCGGCACCGAGGGGCGGCCGGGGACGGGGGGGGCACGCACGGCACTGCAGAGCACTGCATGGCACTGCACGGGCACTGCCTGGGCACTGGCACTGGCACTGGTACTGCAGTGAGTGCCCCCAGCGCACTGCACAGCGCGGGCACTGCAGCCGCCTGTGCTTATCGCCCCCCCCCCCCTCCCCCACGGCATCCGTGACACCGCCCGTGGACCTCCGGGACCCCCACGGGACACTGCACAGCACACACACTGCCCGCTGCCCTGCACACGGGGGGGGGGGGGGGAAGGGGAGGGGGCTGCCCAGGGGACACGCGGGACACCCCCTGCCCCCAAAAACGTTGCCCCCCCCCCCATCCACGGGGGATTCGGTGGCCCCGCAGGCTCCCTGGGACGCTGTGGGGCCACGTGGCAGCTGAGGCCGCCACCCCCCCCCCCACGCGTCACGCGGGACCCCCCCGGCTGTGAGTCACCTCCCAGACACGCTGCGAGGGGGGGTGGGTGGGGGGTGGCACTGAGCCTCAGGGAAGCTCCCAGTAGTCCCCCCCCAAATTCCAGCTCCATTCCCAGTACAGGATCCTCCACCCAGTATGGTTCCCCCAGTACAGTCCCATCCTTCCCAGTACAGCCCCCCCACCCCAGACCCTGGCAGGGAGATCGCTGGGACCCCCATCCCCGGGTGCGTGTCTCAGTGGGTGGGGGTCCCAGAGGAGTCGGGAGGTCCCTGCTGTCCCCAGATCCCCGTGGTCCCCTCATCCCAGCCTCTTCCCTGTCCCCTCACTGCATCCCCCGTGTCACCAACCCCTTGTCCCCAGCCCCTCCCCCCCACACTCCTCTGGCTGCTCCCCCCAAACTGAACACACCCCCCCCCCCCCCCGCCTCATTAACAGATTCCTCATTAGCACCCCTGGCTGGCACTGAGAATACCAAACCCTGGGGATTTCACCCCAATTCCTGCCCAGAACTGGAGAAAAAAAAACAAACAAAAAAAACCCAAGTAATTTCACTGGAATTAACAAACCTGTGCTGTTTTGCCCCAGTTCCAGCCCAGCCACACCCCACTGCACCAACACCAAAGAAAAGCCCTTTTATTATTGCTGGGGGGGGAGGGGGGAGCCTGTGGATCCCCCAGGATGGGGGCTCAAGGAGCTGCCACAACCCCCAGCACCCATGGGACCCCCAAGCTCCTTCTAAAGCAACACTAAGGGCAGAAACTCAACAAGGGGGGGGGGGGGCAGGACTGGGCTCTTCCTTGTTCACAGTGAATTTGGGGTGACTGGGGGGGGGGGGGGGGTGTCCTGCACTCACAGGTTTGTTAAAAAATAAACCCCCCCAAGCCCTCCCGGGTTGGGTCTCCTGGCAGACTGAAACCCCGGGCTCAAATCATGGATGTGGGTGAGGAGAGGGGCAAAGCCCCACATGGGGGGCACCCTGGGGTGGGGGGGATACTCGGGGGGAGCACTGGGAGGGGGGGGGGGCTGCAGGGCCGGGGTTGGGGCTGTTGGATCCTGGCAGATTCTGGAATCAACCCCATGAGGTTGGGTCAGGATTGGAGCAGGGATTGATTCCTCCCTGGTGGCCATGAGGTCTGGAAGGGAAAAGTGTTCCCTGAAAAAGCCCCCAGAGGGATCTGTCACCCCCCCTGCCACCCAGCTCTGGGGAGGAGGAGAAGGATGGTTGGGGGGATCCCACCCATCATCCCCACCCTGGGCCAGGGGCGGGAGCTGCTGCCAAGGGAGCCAGGGAATGGCACTTGGCTTGGAGCAAATAGCCAGGAGAAAGGAGAAAGCAAAGCCACCCAGGAGCGGGCAGGGGGCAGTGGTCCCAGGGCTGGGGGGTGGCTGAGGCCCCACATCCCCTCACTCGATCAGTTCCACATAGTTGGCAGGGAACATCCCAAAGTGGCCGTCGGGGCCGTAGCCGCGCCACCAACCCTCATCGATCATCTCAATGTTGGTGATGATGTTCTCAGGGTCAAAGGAGATCTCGGTGTCATCAGCTGCAACAGGAGAGAGGGGCAGGGGGATTAAACTCAACCTCAACCACCCCCCACCCAACCGCTGGGACCTGCTGAGAATCCCTGGCCTGCTTCAGATGTTCCTGGGAAGGGACATGGATGGGGAAAGGCCAAGGGCATGAGGTTCAACCAGGACAGGCTGGATCCATGGGATGGGGCTCTGCAGAGGGATCTGGACAGGCTGGATCCATGGGATGGGGCTCTGCAGAGGGATCTGGACAGGCTGGATCCATGGGATCAGGTTCAAGCAGGCTCAGTGCTGGATCCTGCACTTGGGTCACACCAAGCCTGGGCAATGCTCCAGGCTTGGGGCAGAGCAGCTGGAAAGTGCCCAGAGGGAAAGGAGCTGGGGGGTTGGACAGCAGGGGCTGAGGATGAGCCAGCGTGTGCCCAGGTGGCCAAGAAGGCCACCAGCATCCTGGCTGGGATCAGCACTGGGACGGCCACCAGGAGCAGGGCAGGGATCATTTCCCTGTGCTGGGCACTGCTGAGGCTGCACTTCCAATCCTGGGCTCAGTTTTGGGTCAGAAAAGAGACATTGAGGGGCTGTGGGTGTCCAGAGAAGGGCAAGGGAGCTGGGGAAGGGTGTGGAGCAGAAGGAGAAGGGTCTGGAGGAGTTGTGAGGAGCAGCTGAGGGCCCTGGGGGTGTTGATCCTGGAGCAGAGGAGGCTGAGGGGAGACCTTGTGGCTCTCTGCAACCCCCTGAGAGGAGGTTGGAGCCAGGGGGGGTCGGGCTCTGCTCCCAAGGAACAAGGGATGGGCCAAGAGGAACTTTTGGCCTCCAGTTGTGCCAGGGGAGGTTTAGGTTGGAGCTGGGGAAGAATTTCTCCCTGGAAAGGGTTGTCAGGGCCTGGCCCAGGCTGCCCAGGGCAGGGCTGGAGTCCCCATCATCCCTGGAGGGGTTTCAGAGCCCTGGAGATGTGGGGATGAGGGATGTGGGGCAATGGTGGCCGTGGCAGTGCTGGGATGGGCTGGAGGATCTCCCAGGGCTTTTCCAACCCAAACAATTCCATGAGCCTCTGACACCCTGTGCCAGGCCCAAAGCCCCCCCCTAGCCCCTGTCTCACAGCATCTCCCAGGTCTGCAGGGGGGGTGGGGGTCTCACCAGCCTGGTAGTCATAGAGTGCTCGTGCACAGAGCCCCTTCCCTGTCAGGTCAGGGGGGGGTTGGTACTCCACCGTGTACTCGTATTTGGCATTTTCAGCACGTTCCTGCAGAGAAAGAGAGGCAGGAGAAGGATTCAGCAGTGTCACCCAGGGTGCCCCTCACCCTGCTCTGCTCCCCACAGAACCCCCCGCCTGTCCCAGGAGGTGTAAGGAAGCCCACCCGTCAAGACCACCCCCTTGTCATCCATGGACAATCCTGGACCAGCTCCAGCTCCCTCTTCCCAAACCCTTCTCTCTAGTTTTTATTTTGGGACTCGAGCTGGCTGATTTTTACTCCTCTTTGGTACAAAAGAGGAGGTGGAGATGGCTCAGTCCATGTCCTACTCCTTCAGAAACAGCTGGGCACTTCCCAAGGAATTGTAGGAATTGTAGGAGAAAAGGAAGTGTGGCTGGAAATATTCCTGGTTCAATGGCCAGGGGTGACAAGATGGATGCAGAGAGGAAAGGAAATGGGCCCCTTTGAGACACCAGAGACACGTGGGGACATGTGCCAAGAGGTGGCTTTGGGTGAGGAGGAGGAGGAGGAGGAGGAGGAGGAGGAGGAGGAGGAGGAGGAGGAGGAGGAGGAGGAGGAGGAGGAGGAGGAGGAGGAGGAGGAGGAGGAGGGGGAGGAGGAAGAGGAGGAGGAGGGAGGAGGAAGAGGAGGAGGAAGAGGAGGAGGAAGAGGAGGAGGAAGAGGAGGAGGAAGAGGAGGAAGAGGAGGAGGAGAACAATGCTTTGGTGAAGAGGAACCCAGAGGGTCCCACCTGGTTCCCAACCCCCCTGGGGGCTCCAGGAACAGAGCAGTGACCCAGGGTGTGGGACAGGGGTTCCTTGGCACAAAGATCCCAGGTGGTCCTGGGGACCTTCCATCCCCTCGGATTCTCCATCCTCCCCCATGGACCAACCTGAGGAGGTTCTTCATAGATGGCCGAGGGCTCTGGAGGCTCCTCGTACAAATTGGCCTCTTCCAGGTGGGAGCCCTGGATGCTGGAGCTGTATCCCGAGTCCTGCCCTGCAGAGTCAGCACACAGAACCCCTCAGCACCCAAACCCCTCCCTGGCCTGAAGGCACCAGCACCCCCCAGCTCCCGGGGGTCCATCCAGCACATCCATGGGGCTGGGAAGGGCTGAGGGAAGCAGAGGGTGAGGTCTGGGAGCTCCGAGCAGCAGAGGAAGGAGGAAGGAGGCTGCTCCAGATGAGCCGTGTCCAAACTGCTCCTGGGAAGGACCAAGCCCAGGGATGGACCAGAGATCGTGGCCGAGAGCAGCATCTAGTGGTGACAGCTCAGCCCTGGCCCCAGTTCACCTCTTGCCTGGCTCATCCCTGTCCACACCTTGTCCCTGTCCCCAGATCATCCCCATCCCCAACTCCCTCCTGTTCCCCACTCAGCTCTTTCCTGGCTCATCCCTGTCCCCTCCTCATCCCTGTCCCTCAGCCCATCCCTGTCCCTCAGCCCACTCTTGTCTCCAGCTCATCCCTGTCCTCCATCCTATCCCTGTCCCTATCCTGTCCTTTTCCCCAAGTCCATCCCTGTTCCCCATCTCCTCCTGTCCCCATCCTGTCCCTGTCCCCAGCCTCTGGGCTGGACAGGACCCAGGGCACCCCAGCCCATGCTGCAGCCACTGGTTTTGCTCCAGCTGCTGGCTGAAGGGCTCAGCTGAACGGACCCACTGGGAGGAACTGGAGCTGAACTGGGCACGGCTGAAGGGAGCTGGGATAGGGGCAGCTTGGAGGTTGCTTCCCAGTTCTTGCCCAGCCCAGGCAGATGGGGGGGGTCTGGAGAGGGGTCTGGAGGCACATAGCTGAACTCCAGCCCTGCAGCCAGATGTGCCATGGGTGCTGGGCAAGGGAGCAGAGCAGGGAATGGGGACACTGGGAGGGCTGGAGCAGCTCTGGAGCCAGGATGGGAGAGTTGGGGGTGTTCAGCCTGAAGAGAAGGTTCTGGGGAGACCTTAGAGCACCTTCCAGTGCCTGAAGGGGCTCCAGGAAAGCTGGAGAGGGACTTGGGACAAGGGCCTGGAGGGATGGGATGAGGGGGAAGGGTTTCAATATGCAAGAGGGGAGATTGAGGTTGGAAATGAGGGAGAAATTGTTTGGGGTGAGGGTGCTGAGCCCCAGGTTGCCCCCAGAAGCTGTGGCTGCCCCATCCCTGGCAGTGTTGAAGGTTGGATGGGACTTGGAGCCCCCTGGGCTGGGGGAGGGGTCCCTGCCCATGGCAGGGGTGGCACTGGGGGAGCTCTGAGGTCCCTCCAGCCCAAACTCTTGTGTGAGCCTGACCTTGGCAGCCCCATCTCTCCCCCAGCCCTTGCAGCCCTCCCTGCAGATTTCTGGGCTGAAGATCCACTTGTGTTCTGCCAAGGAGTGGGAAAACACAGCAGGAACTCAGAGCCTGGCCTGGGAGTGCCAAAGTTTGGGGCCCTAGAGGTGAAAAGCTTTGGTGGTGGAGGGGAGGGAGTGAAGGCACCAACCTGCTGCAGGGCTCGGCGAGGCTGGAGGGGTCCCCCAGGCAGAGGAGGGGGTGAAGGAGCCTGGGGCAGCATCCTGGGTGGGGGAGCCAGGGCTGGGCACTGAGTTCAGCTCCTGCTGCAGGAAGGGGCTGCGGAGTTTGCCTGGGAAAGGAGTGGGACAGGCAGGGATGGAGGCTTCCCAGGAATCCCCAGGAGCTGAGGGATTCACCCAACGGTGCTGCTGGGTGCTTTTCTGCCCACCACTGGGTTACCCTCCTTAGCAGGATTTTCCAGCTCTAATCCTGGTGGTGGGAAACAAGTTTGTCAACTGGTTACAGCAGGAGCTGCAGCCAAGCAAATAAAATAAAATAAAGTAAAATAATAAAGAAAGGACATAATTTGGGGGAGGAGAGGACAGTGCCAGCCAGGTCCTTCTCTCCAGGCTTCTCACGGGGATTTTCAGAGCACCCTGAGCTCCAGGGACAGCAGGACCAGGAACTGGGAGGAGCAGGGTTCAGGCTGGTGGTTGCCAGCCTGGGAAACCAGTTCCCTGGGCAGGAGGTGACTCTGCCCTTATCTCCCCATCTCCAAAGGAAACAGCAGCCAAGAAGGAGAGAGCCCAGCCCAGCCCTGCCCCAGCCCAGAGGGAATGTGCACCAGGAGTGGGAATGGGCACCAGGACTTGGGGAAGAAACAGCAAGGCACAGGAAATAAACACCAGGACAGGAGGAATGGGCACCAGAATTCACTCCCTGCCCTCAGCCCGTGGGTTTCATCCATCCTGGTGCATTTGTTTCCTGTTCCTCCCTTGGAAAACACCAAATACTGACACATCCCTCAGGATTTCCCATCCTCAGGACCCATCCTCCCCTGGGATGGTGACACAGATTTCCCCCTGCAGGATCCCATTCCCTCCCATCCATCCCTGCCAGCTCCCATCCCAACACCCCAGAGCTCAACCCCAATTCCCTGGAGGGACTCTGGAGGGGGCTGAGCTGCAGGGGGGATGCTCCCTCCCCCCGGGGACCCCCCCACTTCCTTGGCCAGTTCCAGGCTGGGTTTTCCCAGTTTCCCAGTCCCCAGCCCATAGATCAGGTCAGTCCCTTCCAAGGGGCCTTGCACCCACTTGGCTCAGCCAGGGCCAAAAATAGGGGTGGAATTTAGGGCAGGAGGGATGGCTTGTGACAGTGGCCCCCCCCAACATGAATATATATAATTTTCATTAAAAAAAAAAAAAAGGAATTTCAGCTTCAGGAGGTAAGAAACGTGGCCCAGCCTCAAGCAGTCAGGAGCTGGGGGTGAGATGAGGGTGTGATGAGTGCTGCCCATGCTCAGCAGGAGCCCCAGCCTGGGGGTGATGCCCCCACCCCCCAAAAAACACCTCCCCATCAGGGGGATGGGAACCTGACCCACACTGCCCCTACCTGGCTGGGACCCCCTCCCCATCTCTGCTGGTCCCAACTTCTCCTTCTGCTTGAAGATGTCCCGGGGGTTGACAGCTCTCTGGGCAATGATGGAGGCAGCTTCCTGCCAAGAGCCCCAAACCCCTGTCACAGCCTGGGGGGGGCTGCAGCACCCCCCCCCCCCCCTCAAGGCAAAGCCCTGGGGGGGCTCCCACTGCTACCTGGGCCTCCCCCACCACCTCCCTTCTCCTGCTGCCCCTCTGCTGCCCCTCCTGCTCCTCAGGGGGTTCCTTCTGCTACAGCCTTGGGGTCACCTAGCCAGCCCCCCCCTCCCCATCTGCCCCCTCCATTCCCATCCATCCCCATCCATCCCCTCCATTCCCATCGAGCCCTATCCATCCAATCCATCCCCTTTATCCCCATCCAGCCCCATCCAGCCCTATCCATCCCATCCATTCCCATCCATCCCCTCCATCCCCACCAAACTCTCCAGCCTCCTCCACTCCCCAGGAGGGGGAACAGGGAGAGAAACCCCTGGATCAGGGAAGGAGATGCTAGAGGTTTGGTGGACTGAGAGTCAGGGCTTGGTTGCCTCCAGTCCCCCAGGCTTTTTCCCAGGAATTTTAAGTCCCACTTTCCCCACATGCTGCGCTGTGAGGAGCCCTGGCAGGAGCAGAGCTGGATGAGCAGAGCCATGGGAACCAAAGCTCATCCAAGGAAACCCAGGATGGAGCAAGAGACCTGGAGGACCCCATCAAGAGCCTGTCCATGGGTCTCTCCCTGTGTGACACTGCCTCCTCTGTCACCCCCAGCCTCTGTCCCACAGTTCCTGTCCCTTGTCCTCCCTTGGTGGACAATCCTGGAGCTCACCTGGTGCTGCTGCTCCCTGTTCCCAGCCTCCTGCTGCTGCTGGAGCCTCCTGTGGGGACAAATGACAGAGGGGGGTTAAGGAAGAGGCAGGACGAGGGGCCTGGGGCTGCCCTGGAGCCCTGGCAGCTGCATGGGTAAGATCAGAGGAAGGACAGAGATGAGGAGCCCCAGGCACAAGGAGCAAGGAGGGAGGGACAGGGCAGAGGGACCAACGCCGGAAAATCTCCTCCTTCAGGGGCAGGGAGGAGACCAGCTCAGTTCCAGACTCAGCTCTGCTGCCCCATTGGGCTGGGAAAGGAAGGAAAGGAGCACAGTGCATGTCCCCCCCACATCCCCCACCTCTGATGGGCACAGAGCTCCCACTGCCTGGTCTGGAACATCAGCACCCCCAGAATGGTGGCCACAGGGAGAAGGAGGAGGATGCAGTCCTGGAAGCAGGGAGACCCATGGGTGGTGCTGGACAAGTGGCCAAGCTGGTTCAGAAGGAGATAAGGTGGTGGAGTCCCCATCCCTGGGGGGGTTTCAGAGCCCTGGAGATGTGGAGCTGAGGGACATGGGGTGGGGGGGACTGGGCAGGGATGGGGGGGACTGGAGGATCTTGGAGATGTTGGAGAGTCCAGAGAGGACAGTGAAGAAAATCTGAGGGCTGGAGAAGCTCTGAAGCCAGGATGGGAGTTGGGGGTGTTCAGGGTGGAGAAGAGAAGGCTGCAATGGGAAGACCTTAGAGCACCTTCCAGCGCCTGAAGGGGCTCCAGGAAAGCTGGGGAGGGACTTGGGACAAGGGCCTGGAGGGATGGGATGAGGGGGAAGGGCTTAAGCCGAAAAACTGAAGAGATTAAATGAGATTTTAGGACAAAATTGTTTGGTGTGATGGTGCTGAGCCCCAGGTTGCCCCCAGAAGCTGTGGCTGCCCCATCCCTGGCAGTGTTGAAGGTTGAATGGGGCTTGGAGCCCCCTGGGCTGGGGGAGGGGTCCCTGCCCATGGCAGGGGTGGCACTGGGGGAGCTTTAAGGTCCCCTCCCACCCAAACCAGCCTGGGACTCTATGATTCTATGATCATACAGATCTTTTCCAACCCAAACCATCCCATGATTCTATTCTCTTCCCTCCAGGAAGGCAAACACAGTCCCTGCCCAGAGCCAGAGGGAGGTTTTGGGTTGCAGAGGAGCAGCAGAGCTGCCATGCTCTGCTCAGCACACTGAGCCCACCCCAAGGCTGATCCTTCCCCAGCTGCTGCCTCAGAAGAGGTTTCCTGGGACAGCAGCCACAGGGATGTGATCCGAGGAACATCCCTGGAGGAGCTGGTGACAAGGACACACCAAGAGCCAAGCTGAGAGATGCAGGGGAGTGGGATGGGCTCTGGGCCTGGTTCCAAACCCTGTCCAGGAGCAGGGACTCACTTCTGGGCTTCGATCTGGTTGGATTTGGCTTTGTAGAGCTGCTCCCTCCCCGCTGCCTCCCGCAGCTCCCGCTCCCGACGCTCCTGTTCCAGCCGCTCCCGCTCCTCCTCTGCCCGACGCCTCTCCTCCCGCCGACGGTTCTCCTCATCCTTCTGAGGGACCCAGCATGGGAAGGGATCAGCACTCACCTCCAGGGACCCCCAGCACACACAGGACCCCCAGCTCCAAGGAACCCCTCAGCTTGGAGCATCCTCCCGGATGAGAGAGACCCCCAAGTCTGAGGGAACCCCCAGGGTCAGAGGGACCCCCCAACCCAGAGGAACCCCCCAGCTTGGAGTAACCCCCAGCTCAGACAGGGCCCTGAGCTCCAGGGAACCCCCCAGCTTGGATGATCCTCCTGGCTGAGAGGAATTCCCCAGTATGGAGAAATCCCCTGATTTAGAGAGATCCCCCAGCTTGGAGGAACCCCCCCAACTCAGAGGGAACCCCTGGCTCAAAGAACCCCCCAGATCAGAGGGACCTCCCAACTCAGAGGGACCCCCAGACACAGAACAACACCCAGCATGGGGGAACCCCCAACTCGGAGAAACCCCATGGCTTAGAGGAAACCCCCCCCTTGGAGGGACTCCCCTGGCTCAGAGAGACCCCCAAGCTGAGGAACCCACCAGCTCAGAGAAACCTCCAGCTCAGAGGGACCCCCCAATTCAGAGGGACCCCCACCATGAAGGAACCTCCCAGCTCAGAGGGAGGAACCCCCTGGCTCAGAGGAACTCCCCAGCTCGGAGGGACCAACCCCAACCTCCACACCCCAGCAATCTGCCAGGGAGCAGAAGTGCTGAAACTCACCTCAGCTTTGGCCCAGAAATTGTCCTTGTTGACTCTCTTGATCTCTGACATGGCATTGGTCTTCTGATAGACAGAGCCCTGGGGGGACAGGAGGTGGCAGGTGAGCAGCAGCCACCCCAGGATTTGCATTTCCCTACAGGAATGTGTCCTGGGGAATTCCTGGCAGCTTCATCCTCCTGCCACAGCACTGCCCAAACCCCCTGGGCCCCTTCCTCCAGCACCCCCACCCCTCTGCTCTGATGCTTTGCCCCAGACTGGTGTCAACATGGCCTCCAGTTGTGCCAGGGGAGGTTTAGGTTGGAGCTGGGGAAGAATTTCTCCCTGGAAAGGGTTGTCAGGGCCTGGCCCAGGCTGCCCAGGGCAGGGCTGGAGTCCCCATCATCCCTGGAGGGGTTTCAGAGCCCTGGAGATGTGGGGATGAGAGACATGGGGTGGGGGGGAATGGGTTGGGCTGGGATGGGCTGGAGGATCTCCTAGGGCTTTTCCAACCCCAACCATCCCATCAGTCTATGAAAAACAGGGACTTCCAGTCCAGTTCTCCTCTTGCCTCAAGAGAAAAACAGGGAAGTGCAGAGTCCAGGCTGGAGCTGAGGTGCCCAGGACAGACAGAACCATGGCACTGCCCCAGCAAAGCCCCCAGGGAGCTCAGGAGGGACTTGGGTCCTGATGGTGACCCCACATCCCGTGCAGGCAACGTGAGCAGCCAAGCTTCACATGTCTGAGAAACCTCACGTGTGGTAATGAACACCCTCCCTGCAGGACATATCCATGAGAGGAAACAGGAACTGCCAAGGTCTCTGGCCTCAGGTTTTGTTTCTAAGGGGGTTCAAACCCCTCTGCACCATCCCAGCTCTTTCCCATCCCTCGGGGAGGAGCTCCATATGCTGGAAAAAAAAGCTGGAGATCAAAAACCTGAACAGAACCTGGAGAGGGGATCAGTCCTGCTTAAAAACCCATGGTTGGGCCTTGGAGGGGAAAGCCTGGGTTTGGTTTGCTGTGAGGACACCTTGGCTCTGCCAGCACCTTGGGATTTGCTCTGCAAGGAGCCAGCAAGAGGAACCAGCCCCGGGCAACCCCACAGGGGCTGAAACGGCCATACTGAAGCCTGGGGAGCCTCTTCCTGCAGAGGAACTGCCCAGACACTCCCTGATGGAGCCAACTCACCACGGGAGCTTGGGGGCCCGAGTCCTGGAATTTGCTGCTCTCTTTGTGGAAGTTGTAGTTGGCTCCTGAGGCCTTGGCGACTTTCTCCATGATGAGCTCGGGCTCCACGTCCTCCTCTGCCCGAGCATTGATGGTGACATGAGCCCCCTGGGCAGGGAGAAGCCAGAGCAAGAGGGGTCAGAGCCCACTCAGGACAATGGCCCCGAGGCAGGGCCCAGCAGAAGGACACAAGGAGAGGAGCAGACCTTGAGGAAGTTGGCCACCGTGCTGAGGTGGTTGGCACAGGCTCCTTTCCGCACGTCATTGACACCTTCACCCATCTGCCAGAGAGACCACGGGCACCACCTCACCCTAGGGACCCCCTCAGGGTGCGCGCTGCCACCAGAACCTCAGCCCCAGCCTGCAGATCACCCGTGACAAGGGACACAGACACACCGGGAGGGCTCTGGGCTCCTCCTGACCCTCAGAACCTTCCTCCCACCCATCCCAGGGGGGTTCAGAGCCGCCCCTCGCTGACAGCCCCTCAGCTGCCTGCCCAAAGAGGGGACATGGGGACATGGACCCCCCCCCTGGGTCTGCACCTCTGTGTAGGGGGGTCTCTGCTACCCCCAGGGGTGGGTAGGGAGCCTCCTGGGTGTCCCTGGAGACCCCAAGGGAGAATTCAGCAGTGCCTGAGCTACCCACTCACCCAGTTGATGAGGACGTATTTGGGCAGTCCCGAGTTGGGGTCCTGCACCCTGCAGAAGGCATACATCACCTTCCCACTGTTCAGCTCCTCCACCAGCTCCTCCAGGCCACCATCTGCCCCAGAGAGGAAGGAGAAGCTGTCAGACACCCCAACCACCAACACAAGGTGGGAACAGCCACAGCCTCAGCCTCCCAGGGACCATTCCTGGAGTTGTCCCATGCTGTGAGGGTCCCAGACCCCCCATGTCTGCCCCACTCCTTACCTGCCCACTCCCACCCATGGCCCCGGCCCCACCAGAGCTCCTCTGACTCAGACTTCTGTTACCACAAGCCCACGTCCACGCATGGACAGATCCCAGGTCCTTGAAGTGACAATGGAGAAGGGGAAGGAGACACTGGCATTGCCCTGGAGTCCCCAGGGGCTGTGAGCAGAGCAGGAAGCAGAGCAGGAAGCTGCCAAACCACCCTGCAGGGGCTCCAGAAACCACCTCCTGCCACTGCAAAACCTGAGAGGTCCCAAGAATGTCCCTCAGGACAAGAAAAGAGACACTGATGGGCTGGGGGTGTCCAGAGAAGGGCAAGGGAGCTGGGGAAGGGTGTGGAGCAGAAGGAGAAGGGTCTGGAGAAGTTGTGAGGAGCAGCTGAGGGCCCTGGGGGTGTTGATCCTGGAGCAGAGGAGGCTGAGGGGAGACCTTGTGGCTCTCTGCAACCCCCTGAGAGGAGGTTGGAGCCAGGGGGGGTCGGGCTCTGCTCCCAAGGAACAAGGGGTGGGACAAGAGGAACTTTTGGCACAACTCAAGTGGTGCCAGGGAGGTTTAGGTTGGAGCTGGAGAAGAATTTCTCCCTGGAAAGGGTTGTCAGGGCCTGGCCCAGGCTGCCCAGGGCAGGGCTGGAGTCCCCATCATCCCTGGAGGGGTTTCAGACCCTCAAGGTGTGGGGATGAGGGACATGGGGTGGCGGCGAACTGGTTGGGCTGGGGGAAGGGGTGGTGGGAGGGCTTTTGATCTCCCAGGGCTTTTCCAACCAAAACCTCCGGATGAGAAGTGGAGGAGGAACCAAGTACTCCCTGTTCCTGTGCAGCAGCTCAGCCCCATCAGAGGGGAAGTGAGCAGAACCCCAGCGGATGCCACAGGGTGAGGCTGAGCAGCAGGAACCTCCCCCTGGTGCTGAACCCTCAGAACCCCCCACTGGGCAGGGGGGAGCCCACCCACCCCTGCACCCAGGATTGAAACCAGCAGAGGGCTGAGCAGGATGGGCGAGGGAGGGATCCAAAAAACAACTGTTGGGAAAAGGAGCAAAACCCCCCCAAGGGGCTCTCACTTCCCCAAAAGCTCCTGCAGACCACACTATTCCTCCTCCTCTGGTTTGCCTGAGCCCTGGCAGCTGGAACACGAGCTCAGCACCAGCACCCACAGGCCCTGGAGTTGCTTTTCTTCTCATCCATTAAATATTTATACCTCAGCTCTAAATTTGTCACAGCAGCTCCCGAGCCAGGCAGGGAAGCTGAAGGACTGGAAGGGCTTCTGGGAGCCTTGCATCAGGGGTGGGTGGGCTGGGAGGGCCCCCAGGGCAGGGCTGGGGGGAGCAGAGCTGCCCAGGGGCCCTGGGTCTGTGTTTCCCTTGGCATGGAGAAGCCCTTGAGGGGAACCCCCCCCAAAATCCAGAGCCAGGAAGCAGGGGTGGAAAGGGAAGAGGAGAGGAATGGAAGCAGCAGCCTGAGGAACTCTGAAGAACATTGTGTCCTTCCCTCACCTCACCAGGACTGAAAACCCCTCAGGGATGCAAAGACCCCAACTTGGGGTCCTTGGGCAAGGAGGAGAAGGAAGGGGAAGGAGAAGGCAGAGCCTCCCAGTGCCTCCCCCCACTGCCCTCTGGATCTTCTCCATTTCCCACACCCAGAAACAGCCCAGGGGATGAGAACAGGCTCAGGGATCAGGGATTAAAACCCAAAATCCCTCTTCAAGGGGGAATGCCTGGATGCCACCACCAGCAGAGAGTGGCAAAAGCCACACAGATCCCGTGAGCTGAGCCCTGCACCCCCCAGGGGGAGGGTCCCAGGGTGCAGGGGGGGTTCCCAGGGTGCAGGGGGAGGGTCCCCAGGGTGAGGGTTCCCAAGGTTCCGGGGGAGGGTCCCAGGCTGCAGGGAGAGGATCCCAGGGTGCAGGGGGTGGTCCCAGGGGGAGGGTGAGGGTCCCAGAGTGCAGGGGGGGGTTCCCAGGGTGTGTGTGGAGGGTCCCAGGGTGTGTGTGTGGGGTCCCAGGGTGCAGGGGAGGGTCCCCAGGGTGCTCACCTCCGGAGCCAGCCACACGCAGGTCATTGCTGTTGCCCTCATAGGTGAACAGGGCCCTAAAGCCGAGGCAGAGGGGGCGGGGGGCGTTATCTTCCTGCTTTGCCCCAAACCCAGCACCCCCCCAGCATCTGCAGCTCCTCCAGACCCTCTGCAGTGCATCCCAAATCCCCCCAGGCCTTCCCCACACCCCCACTTTCACTTCTACCCCTCCCATCTCCAAATCCCTCCCTCAGATCCCCCCCACACCCCAACCCCCCCCCCCCCCCCCATCACCTCGCATCCACCCCCCCCACCCCATCCCTCCGGCACCCCTCACCCCACCCACACCCCCAGCCCACCCGCACCCCTCCCAGCCCCCCCCCGCCCCTCACCAGTCCGTGGGGCTCCCCGCAGCCACCACCCGCCCGTAGGCCTCCTGCAGCGCCCGCCCGTTCTTGCTCAGGTTCAGCGCCATGGCAGCGCCCGCTGCGGAACGGACACGCCCACCGGACAGCCCCGCCCACCCGGGAGCCCCGCCCACCGGGTGCCACACCCATCAGCACAGCCCCTCCCCTGCACAACTCCGCCCTCAGACCGACCCCGCCCCCTAGAGAGCCCCGCCCCCGGCACAGCCCCGTCTACCAAAGAGCCCCGCCCACCCAAAGGGCCCCGCCCCCTTTCAGGCCCCGCCCTCCGTGCTTCCATCTCCTTAAAAGAGACCCCGCCCGCTGGTCAGACCACGCCCACAATGGCGGCACCGCCCATACTTGGGCCGCGCCCCTCGAGTCTGGCCCAGACCACGCCCTGCGATTTAGAACCCGCCCCCGGTCTGACCCGCCCGCGCCCGTCAGCCGAACAGACCACGCCCTACCACGGGCCACGCCCACTGAGTGACGTCAGTTAAGGCTCCGCCTCCCGTGCCAGGCGGTATCGGGGGAGGGGGCGGAGACCCCCGGATCCCGGCGGTGCCTGGAGCAGCGGGGAGGGGGAGGGGGGGACGCCCCCCAGGGGGAACGGGGGAGAGAGAGGGGGGGTTTGCCAAAGGGGGGCGATGCTCATGAGGGAGACGAGGGGAGGACGGGGGGGGGGGATACTGATGGGGGGGGTCAGACACCATGGGAACGTGGTCAGGGGGGGGACCTGGGGGGTCGCCCATGGAGGGCAGGGAAGGGTATGCTCATGGGAGGGGTGCGGGGAGGACACACTGGGGACATGGCCATTGGGGGCAGGGGGACACGGCTCCATCCCTTCCCCCAGTGCCACCTCCAGCCTGGCTTTGCTCCCCTCCCTGCCTCAGTTTCCCTTCTCGTAGCCGGGATCTGAGCCCCTCCCTCCCCCCGTCATGCACTCTTCAAACTCGGGGGGGTGGGGCGCAGCCTGGGGTCCCCCCAGGCTGTGCCGGCCACCCATGGGAGAGGAGAAATCCCGGGGGGTGTCGTTGGGTGGGACAGAAGATAGCCCAGGGACGGGGGGTCACAGGAGGTGGCCTCGTCCTGCCCGGGGGGGGGGGCAGGTGCTAATGGGCCATTTGCAGATCCTTGTGTCCCTCCCTGCCCCGGGAACGATCTCCACCCCCCTCCTCCTGAGTCACCGTCTGGGTCGGAACGGAACCGGGGGTGGGGTGGTGGGTTTCTGACCCCCCCAGTGCTGCATTTGTCCCCTTGGGGCTTCAGGTGGGGGGGACTGGGTGTCCCCAGCCACCGGGGGTGGGATGGGGTGGGAGATGGTGGGGGGGGTGGTTGAGTGTCCTGAGGTGGCTGAAGGTCCCTGGGTGGTTTGGGGTCTCATGTTCTGTGCATCCCATGGACCCCCATCCCATCCCCTCCTCCATCCCATGAACCACGTGGAGTTGGAGCCCTGTGCTGGCTGAGGGTCCCACGGTGGTCGAAGATCCTGGGACTGCTGAAGGTCCTGAGGTACCTGAGGGTCTGACGGTGGCCAAGGGAGTGGCTGAGGGTCCCAGGGTTGTTGGGAATGCTGAGGGGTAACGGAGGGTCCCAGGGTGTCCAAGAATCTTGGGGTGGCTGAGGGTCCCAAGGGCAGCTGGGGCTTCCCGGGGTGGCTAAGACCCTGGGGAGCAGGGTCCCACAGAGCCTCTCTGCTGGCCCATTAGGTCCTCCCAGCTGCACCACCTGCCTGGACCCTCACACGGGTGGCAGTGTCCCCACACCCCCTAGCCATTGTCCCCATTTGCCACCATTCTGTCCCCTGTCCCGGTTTCTGCCTCCTTCTCCAGGCCCTGGAATGGCACCTCCAGGACTCCACTTTTGGGCACTGGCAGGATGATGAGGAAAGGACCTGATCCAGAGGGACACATTAGGTTGGAAGGACCTGATCCTGCTGTCATCTCCTCCACCTCATGGACCTCCCAGCCAGGATGCTCTTAATTGTCACTTAATGAGGCAGGGGACATCTTGGAGACACCTTGGGCAGGGCCTGCGCTGAGCTTTTGCCTCCAGTCACCTTCCAGCCCCATGTAGAGGTTCTCCTGGGTCTGTAGGACACACGTTGAGAAAGGGCCCAGGATGGCAGCACCACCCCCTCCCCCCTTGGGACTTGGGGTCCCGCAAAGCTGGGGCCACCTGGGTGTGGAGCAGCCACTCCACGTGTCCCCCCCAGGAACCAGCCCCCCCCTCCCTCCTGGCTGGACTCATTCTCCTGCCCGATAGAACGTGAGAAAAAACAACGCCCAAAGGGATTATTTATTATTTATTTGGATAATCAATATTTTAAAAATATTAGTTCATTTTTAGCAGCCTGAGGGTCCCCAAACCCCACCCGGGAGGGCTCCCCCCACCTCACTGACCCAGAGCCTCCTGGGACGGGGCAGATGGGACCTCCCCGGGCAGCGTGTGCCTGGAACTGGTAATTAAAAGCAGGGTAATAAAACATCTGGAGGAGTGAGAGCGACCACCCCCACCCCCCTGCTGCCTTCCCCCACCCCATTCCTTGAGAAAGTTGGGCAGGGGGCCGGAGGTCACCGTATCTTGCCATGGGACAAAAGCCCTTTCATGGAGCAGAGGAGATGCAGTGACTGAAGGAGCTTTGTGGAGCAGAGCCAGGAGCTGCTGCCCCTGGGGAGGGGTGGGGGGGTTGTGGCCTCGGAGACCCGGGATTTGGGGACCGTCCCCCAGTGTCTGGTGACACAAGGAAGTGGCTCCAGCTGGAGGTGGGGGCTGTGAGTGATGGGGTAAAGTTACCTGGAGGTGCTGGGTGAAGCCCAGGGACTGAAGTCAGTGACATCCAGGCAGCTTCTTGGGTGACACCAACCCATCTCACCCACCCGTGTGTCCCCATCCTCGGGGGATAAGCCCATGGTTGAAGAAAAAATGGTGAAAAGGGTTTTTCCCAAGGGTCTGTCCTCCAGCCTGGCTTGGAGGTGAATGGGTACCATGGTAGGACACAGGCACCATGGTGGGACCTGGACACCAGGGTGAGACAAACCCCTGCTCCCAGTGTCAGGGGGGATGAGGAGCCCCCTCTGAGCTCCCTGCTGGTGTGGGGTCACCCCGGGGGGATGGGGACAGCTGGGCAGACTGGGGACACAGGGGATGGTGGGGCACATGGGTGGGATGGGGCAACCCCAGTGGGATGGGGGCCCTGTAGAGGATGGGGCAGGATGGGGAGAACTTCAGCAAGGTGGGGGGACCCTGGATGGGGCAGAGGAGTTCGGATGGGATGGGGGCACCTGGAACAGGATAGGGGGGCCTCCATGGTACTGGGGGGGCTGCATGGCATTGGGGGGGGGGGCCCAGATGTGGTGAGGAGACCCAGACAGGACTGGGGAGGCCTGGGGTGTGATGGGGGTGACCCAGCTGGGACAGGGGCATCCAGGTGGGATGGAGGGACCTGGAGGGGATGGGGACTCCGGACAGGATGGAAGGGGCTGAATGTGCCGGGGGGACTGGACGGGACCGGGATACTGGACATGGGGGGCGGCTGCGCCCAGGGTGGGATCTGGGGGTGTCTGCCCGGCCCGTGTCAGGAGGTATCGGTGCTGGGGGGTGTCGGGGGGTGTTGAGGCCACAGACGGGGGGTTGTCGAGGGATTTGCTCGGCCGAAGCCGGCGGGATGTGGGGGGGACTGTCGGCGGAATCGCTCTGCTCCGTCGGTGCCGGTGTTCCCTGGGGCACTGTCAGTGCCGGTGCCGGGGGAGTGTCGCGGTCTGTCGGGGTCTGTCGGGCGGCCGGCGGGGCGGTGCGAGCCCCTCGCCCTGCCCCGCGGTGTCGGTTTGCAGTCGGGGCTCCTCCTCCCCCCGCCGCCCCGCGCATTCCCGACCCTCCCGGGCGGCGGCGGGCGGCGGGGGCCCGGAGAGGGCGGCGGGGGGCCCGGACCCCCACCCACCCACCCACCATGCCGCAACTGGAACCGGCGGGGGGGGGGGGGGGACGACCTGGGGGCCCCCGACGAGCTCATCCCCTTCCAGGACGAGGGCGAGGAGCAGGACAAGGGCGCGGGGCGCGGCTCGGCCCAGGGGGACCTGGACGAGCTCAAGTCCTCCCTGGTCAGCGAGACCGAGAGCCGCGGCCCCGCCACCGGCCCCGCCGCCCCCTCCGGCCCCGCCAGTGAGGTGAGCGCCGGGGGGGGGGTCCCGGGAGGGCTCCCACCCCCGCCCGGCCCCGCTCACCGCCCTCTCCCCGCAGCCGGAGCCGCCCCCGCAGACCCGGGAAAGTTTCCAGAAGCCGCGGGACTATTTGGCAGAAGGTACCGGCTGACCCCCCCACACCCCTCGCTCCCGGAGTACCCCCCCTACAGCCCCCCCCTCGCTCCTGGGTCCGTCCCCCAAACTCCCCCCACTCCCCGGGCCTCTGTCCTCCCCCGCTCCCGCCGCATCCCCCCGGGACCAGCCGACACTTCGCAACTTCTTTGTTTCCGCCCCCGGCTGCGGGCGGGACCCCCCCGTGTGTCCCCTCTCGTCTTCCCCCCCCATCGTCTTCTCCCCCCTCGTGCTCCCCCCACCTCCTCCTCCCGGTGTCCCCCTCCGTGTCCTCCCCACTCGTGTCCCCCCGTCGTGTCCTTGTCCTCCCCGTGTCTTCCTCCAGTGTCCCCCCCACGTGTCTTCTCCCCCTCATGTGTCCCCCTCTCCATCTCCATCCCCCCCCCGTCTCGTCCTCCACCCCCTCTCGGTGTCCTTCCCCCCCACCGCCCCCCTAGAAACGGGTCCCGCCCTCCCCCCGCGGTGATCCCGGCCCCAGGTCCCGCCTCCCCGGCTCCCACCCCCCAGCCCCCACAGGAACTGCCCCCCGGGCCCCCCCCCCTTCAGACGAATCCCCCTTCCCGGAGGGAAACCGGTCCCGGGACCGTCCCCGCCACCAGTCCAGGCCCATCCCCCGCAACCGGGACCCCCTCCCGCGGGAATCCCTCTGCCGCCGGAGCTGGGACCTTCCTATGGAAGAATCAGGGACCCCCCCAAGGGATTTGGGCACCCCCAGAGAAGACATACCCACCCCCCCTCGCATCTGGGACTCTCCCCCCGAAAGAACCAAGGACCCCCCCAGGAGACTTGGGCACCCCAAAAGGGTCCTACCCACCCTCCCCAAGTAACGACCCCCCCGGGAGAACCAAGGCCCCGTCCCCCCCACCGGTGGGGGGCTTAACCCCATTCACCCTCCGTGACCCCCATCCCCCCGCTATGTGTACCCCCCTTCGCCCCCCCTGACCTTCCCTCCCCTTTCCTCTCCCTGCAGTGGTCCGGCGGCAGCAGGAGGGGGGGTTTTTCAAGGCCCCCCCATACCCCGGGTACCCCTTCCTGATGCTCCCGGAGCTGGGCAGCCCCTACCTGCCCAACGGAGCCCTCTCCCCCGGCGGCGCCCGCGCCGTAAGTGCCCCCCCGGAGACCCTCCCCCCAATCCCAAGAACCCCTCTTATTCCGAGACCCCCCTCCCCAACTCCTTGGCGATGCCTCCACCCCACCCAGAAGGAAGACGGTAAAACAAAAAACAAAACAAAACAAAAAAAAAAAAAAGAAATTAAGTTTATTCCCTTTTCTGTACGCTTGGCTTTGTCTCCTCTAAATGGGGGGACACCCCGGGAAGGGGGGCGGTTTGGACCCCCTCCCTCTTCCAGGCCCCGAAACTTGACCCTTTTCTCATTTAAAAAAGCTCCCGGCGATTTTGGAAAGCTCTTAATGGGTTGACATTGTCCGGCCCTCCCCGCGCCTTTAGAAAAGCGATTAAGCAAATTGAGCGAACATTAGTTTGGGGAGGGGGCATCGACACCACCCCCCCTCCCAGGGCCTGCAGCATCCCAAACCGGAGCTGGAAACCCGCTGTGAAACCAGAAACGAGGTTTAGAGCTGGAAACCGGTTTAAGAAATGTAAAGTGATTTTTTTTTTAGAGAGAAAACAGGGTTTGGAGGGAGAAAGAGACTGAAAAAATGGAAAGTGAGTGTTGAGAGAGGAAACGGGTGTAGAAATATCAACCAGTTCTAGGGGGTGAACCGGTTTTGCAGATGTAAACCGATTTTTGCTATGAAATCGATTCACAAGGCACAAACCGGTTTCAGAGATATGAACCGAATTCTGGGATTTAAACCGATTTAAAAACAGAATCGGATTTTGGACCTATAAACCGATTTTAGAAGTATCAGCCTGTGTTTGAGATGGAAACCGCTTTAAAAACACAAACTGGTTTCAGAGGCATAAACCGATTTTTGAGCTACAAACTTCAGAAAATCAAACTCGAGCTACGCTTCAAAAATCAAACCCGATTTGAAAGCCACTTTATAACCATCACCTCTTCCACTCCCTGCCTCAGTTTCCCCTCCCACCGTCCCTGTTGCTTCTCTCCCTCCTCCAGGAGGGAAGTGATGCCCACGATTGTCCCACTCCTTTTTATTTTGTTTTCTTGATATTTTATATTTATTTTTATGGTTCTAAATCTGTCCTTTTCCTCCTGCTTCCTGGGGAGCCTCTTTGGCATAGGGAAGGTTTGTGGGGTAGCAAAAGTGAAATGTTTGAAATTGGTTCTGAAATGGTTTTAAAATGTGTTAAACTGGTCTAAGGTCCCTGGTGTGGGCTCTTGCGTGGAGTTTTCCATGTTCTGGGGATTTTTCTACTTAGGGATTTACTGGGAGCAACTGGTTTGGGCACTGGGCTGGGTGCCGGATCAATATATTGCCAATTTGTCACTCTTTGGGGTTGAGAGGAATTGTAGGTGTTGTGCACAAACCGGATTAACCAGGGTTCCGTGAGTCCCAAAGGGGATTAATGACCCTGGGCTGGGAGTGGGGGTGGTATCCAGCCCCAATCCCACCCCACTGGGGCTCTGGGGGGGGTTGGGTGAATGTTGGGTCTGGATGTGCCCCGGGGGTGTCTCCAGGAGCTGCGTCCTGTGCCCACTCATGCAATGAAAGCATCAGAGCTCTGCACCCCTCAACAGCTCCACCGGGGATCCACTGGGTGCCCGGGATCACTGAGCACCAGGTGGGTGCAGCAAAAAAAAATCCCTGGGAGATTTATGTGTTGTTTTGGGTTTTTTTTCCCATTTCCTGCTTTTTTCCCCTCCAGCGTTTGGTGGGAAGGACCCCACCAGCCCGGAGGCTCTGGCAGCTTTGCCAGCGCTCAGTCCAGGATCTGCAGATTGGAACCAGAGGGGTTTGGGGGGGAAATATCCCCCAAATCCAAGTAAATTCAGCTGGGAGGAGGCAGCCAGGACGGGGCTGGGCGGGGCCCTGGATGGGGAGGTCGGACCCGGCAGCGGGGAAACCTTTGATTGGTGCCCGGGGCTTTTGCATCTTCAATCGGCTCCAAAAATATTTAGAAATATGGAAAAGATTTCAAAATCTGAGAAAGTTTTGCCTTTGCCCATCGCCATCCAGGGGAATCCCCCCCAGCCCCGGGGGGCAGAGCCACCGGGGGGTTCCCCTTGCTCCGTTTTCCAAAGGGGATCCTGGGTGCCCCCCACCCCGGGATCACTTTTGTGGCGATTTCTGTTGGGTTTTTTTGGGCTGCAGACGAATCCCGGAGGATCCCAGCGATCCGGAGCTCCCATTGATCCTGGTTTTCCAGGCGGACCCATCAGAGACCCCCCAGGGTTGGTTGATGGGAGCCACAATTCCCCAAAAACCAACGAGGATGGGAAGAGAAAATCCTGGGCATGCCCCAGATCCAGTCTTTATTCCGGGTCTGGATCCAACTCCCACCCTGGGACCCCCCAGGGATCCCCAGCCTGGGGGTGGAAACTGCGTGGGCATTGTGTCATTATTATCCCACCCCCACCAAAAAAAAAAAACCACCAAAAACCAAAAAACAAACAAAAAAAAAAACAACAACAAAAAAAATGCAGTTTAATCCCAGGAATTCACATCCGGAGGCGAATATTTAAACCAAGTCCAACCTCCCCGGGGCGTGGAAACCGAAGCCCGGCACCCAAACACCTCCCTCCCCGCTGGAATTAACCCCCCCGGGGTAACTAACGCCGAAAATAAATGAGGGAAAAAAGCCCCCAAACAAGACATAACCTGGGGTTGGGATGGATATTTTTCTGTTCCCCCCCCCCTCCTCTCCGGGCTGCGGGACAGAGGCAGAGCTGTCTGCAAAGGAAATCTCTCCCTTGATCCCAGCGGCTGCCAAGGAAAATAATTAAAATCCAGATTTTTGGCAAGAAAAAAGGGGTTGCTCCGAAAAACGGGCGGGTTCTGCCGGAGGCTCCGGCTGAGCGGGAGGGGTTTGGGTTAGGATTTGGGGGGGAGGTTTGCTCGGTCCCTGCACCTCGGTGGGATTTGTTGGTTGGGAATTCCCCTCCTCTTCTCCCCCCCGGCCCCCTCCGGTCCTTCCCCTCTCCTTCCCCACCTGGAAAATATTAAGGAGGGTAAAAAAAAAAAAAATAAAAATTTCGCACTTTTTGGTCTTGAGCTGCTGAGGCAGCTCCAGCCCTGAGCCCTCCCTGTGCCTCAGTTTCCCCACCTCGAGGTGCCTCAGTGCACAATGGCTCCTTTATGTCTTCCCCTTAATTAGGCTCTTCCCCTAATTACCCTGGAGGGAGGGGTTGGATTGGTTGGGGCTTTTTTTGGCTAAATGAGACCTCCAGGAAGTTCCCCCCAGCTCCTCCCACCCTTTCCCAGCACCCTTCCCAAATTCAGGCTGATCAGGAATTGCCCCGGGCTCACTGAGCAAAGTGGGGAGCAGGGGGAGAGGGGCAGGGGGGGAGCAGCTCCTGGATGATCAGCTCCTGGCTCTCCTGCCTCGGGTCCTCCCTAACACATCCCATCTCCCATCCCCATCTCCATCTCCATCCTAACGTCCCCTCCATCTTCACATCCCATCTCTCCATCCTCCTCCTGTCTCTCCTGGGATCCTGGCAGCTCCCCCCTGCCCACGGATGTTCTGTTGGGTTTAGAGCTGCTCAAGGCTGGGCCCAGGGGTGTCCCAGGAGTTCAGTCCAGTTGGGGAGCACTGGAGTGTCCCTGGGCCCAGTTTGGGGGTTTTCCTGTTCCATATCTACAGTAATGATCGAGAGGAGGGGAGGGAGCACATCCAGGGAGCACAGAACTGGGTGGGAGAGTTGGTCTGCTCCAGGGTAGGAAGGGTCTGCACATGGATCTGACAGGCTGGATCCATGGGATGGGGCTCTGCAGAGGGATCTGGACAGGCTGGATCCATGGGATGGGGCTCTGCAGAGGGATCTGGACAGGCTGGATCCATGGGATCAGGTTCAAGCAGGCTCAGTGCTGGATCCTGCACTTGGGTCACACCAACCCTGGGCAATGCTCCAGGCTTGGGGCAGAGCAGCTGGAAAGTGCCCAGAGGGAAAGGAGCTGGGGGGTTGGACAGCAGGGCTGAGGATGAGCCAGCGTGTGCCCAGGTGGCCAAGAAGGCCACCAGCATCCTGGCTGGGATCAGCACTGGGACGGCCACCAGGAGCAGGGCAGGGATCATTTCCCTGTGCTGGGCACTGCTGAGGCTGCACCTCCAATCCTGGGCTCAGTTTTGGGTCATAAAAGAGACATTGAGGGGCTGGGGGTGTCCAGAGAAGGGCAAGGGAGCTGGGGAAGGGGCTGGAGAAGTATTTTTGGGATGAATTTTGGCAGTGACCTCGCCCTGGGGATCCCACCTGGAGCTGTGGCAGAGGCCAGGGGGGGTCACCAGGCTGGGACATGGGTTGTCCCATGGGTGCTCCTGGGGGTGCCGGATCCCTTGGTGTCCCATGGATGCTATGGGGGGGGTGGTATGTGAACCCCCAATATCCTGTGGGTGCTGTGGGGGGTGCGGGACCCCCAGATCCCGCCCCTCCCCCCCCCACTGAGCTTCCCAGCACCCATCAGGGGCTGCAGCTCTGGAGGAGTCAGCACCCCAAAACCCAGAGGGGGGGGTTTGTGTCCCAGCAATGAGACCCCCACCCCACCCCCCTCCCCATCTCCAAGCACTTTCCCCACCATCCCCATCCCTGGGGGCTCCACTGAAGCCCCTTCCCCAGGCTGGGCATGGGGGGGTTGCATCCCCCGAGACCACCAATGCTCCTGGCAGGGGTGGGGGGGGGAAATGAGGTTTGTTTTTTTTTTTTTTCCTGGTTTGGGTGTGAGCCCCCCGGGCTGCCCCTGGCAGAGCTCAGGAGGGATGAATGGGGCCATTCAGGGGCTGGTGGGAGCAGGGGAGCTGCAGACAAAGGGCTGGGGGCAGCGGGGGGACGCTGGGGCCACCGCCTTTGGGGAGGGGGGGGGAGTGCAGGCACTGGGGGGTAACCTCCACCCACCCCCCACCCCCCCCCCCATCCGTGGTTGCAGTGGAGATA
>NC_092451.1:304974-359709 GCF_036169615.1 Heliangelus exortis
TTCCCCTCTTTTCTCCCTTCCTCCCCATTCCCTTTTTCCTAATGTTTCCTTTTTTTTTTTTCTATTTTTAACCCCCATCTTCCTAGTCTTTCCTCTTTTTTTTCCCTTTTCCTCCTCACTCACTCACTTCTCACTCACTTTGGGAGAAGTTTGGGCCATGTCAGGCAGAGCTGGGGGGGATTTGGGGCAGTTTGAGGCACTTTGGGTTTGTTTCATTTGGGTTTGATTTGAGGGCATTTTGGGGCAGTTTGAGGCACTTTGGTTCCAGATGGGGCCATTTAGGTTTGATTTAAGGGGTTTTGGGACAGTTTGGGACACACTGGGGATATTTTGGGCCATTTCAGTTTGATTTCAGGGGGGGTTGGAAGCAGTTTGAGGCATTTTGGTTCCATTTTGGGCTGTTTGGGTTTGATTTGATGGGGTTGTGGGGCAGTTTGGGTCAATTTGAGGCACTTTGGGTGCATTTTTGAGCTATTTAGGGTCAGACTGGGGGTGCTCGGGGCCTTTTTGGCCCATTTCAGGTCAAGTTTGGGGCGTTTTGGGCTTTCTCAGATAGGATCCAGGGTGTCTGGGGCTCGTTTTTGGGGCATTTCCAGTAAGCTGTGGAGTTTTGGGGTAGATTTGGGGTCTGCTGAGGGTCTGCTACTGGGGCTGCAGTGTCACCCCCCGGGCTGGGACACAGCACTGGGACAGGTGGCACTGGGACATGGAACCAGTTGTTTTTGGGACAAGTGATGCTGGGACATGAAACCCCAGCACAGGTGACACTGGGACAAGTGACAATGGGATGTGTGGTGGCAGGACACACTGTGGGGACGTGTGGATGGGGACAGGTGACAATGTCACACATGAAACTGGGACACGGGACCTCCAGAGCCTCCTGGATCCCTTTGAAATGAGAATCGGCTTTTTGTGACCCCCCCCAATGTCCCCTCCCCATAGAAACCACAGCAAGGAAAGAGCCTTTGTGCTGGGTCCTCCCCTGTTGGTGGCCTTGGGGACATCTGGGGTGACACAGCCATGGGGACACCTCGTGTGACAACCTGGCACAGCCATGGGGACACGGGGACATCCAGGGTGACACCCTGGTGACACAGCCATGGGGATGCTCAGGACACCCGGTGATGGCTGTGGGGACATTGGGGACACCCCGTGGGAGGTGGTGGCACAGCCGTGGGGACATCGGGGACATCTCCTGTGTCACAGGTGTCACAGCAGGGTCCCTTCCCCCCATGACCCTGGGGGGGACAAAACTGCTGGGGGGGGAGAGCAGCCCCTCTGGGAATGGGACCCCGGGGGGGGTAGGGGGTTGGACCCCCCCTTGGCTGTGATGATGGGGATGGGGGGGGGGTACTGGGAATAGTGGGGGGGCAGAGGTGGGGGGGGAATACTGAAGGGATGGGGGTGTACTGGTGGTACTGGTGGTACTGGGCCCTTTGGGGGGTGCAACAGGAGGCTGAGGGGGAGGGGGGGGGAATGTGTCCCCATCCAGACACCAAAGGGTTAATGCAGCCCCCAGCCCTCCCCCCCCCTGTTTCCTGGCAGCTGCTGGGGAGGGGGGGACATTGGGGACATTCCTGCTCCTGCTGCAGCTCCTGGCTCAGGATGAGCCCCCAGGGCCCCCCCACACCCCCAAAGCCCCTTTCTTGTGGGTAGCAGCATCAGGGGATCACAGGGAACCCACCCAAAAAAGTGCCCCCCCCAAAAGGGAGATTTTGGGTGTGCCCAGGGGAGTTTGGGGTCTGGGGGGGGGGTTAAGGTTGGGGGGTCTTTTGGGGTCCAGGGCTGTGTTTAGGACCTGGGGAGTTGTTTTAGGGTCTGGGGGGGGTCTGGGAGGGGCTGTTTGGGGGTCCACAGGGCTGCTTCAGGTGGGGGGGGGGGAATTACTTTGGGGGCTGGGAAGGTGTTTTGGGGTATGAGGGGGTTTGCGGGGGGGCTGTTTCAGGTCGGGGGGGGGGGGAATGCTTTGAGGTCCAGGGGGTGTTTGAGGCTCTGGGGGTCAGGGAGTGTTTTGGGGTGCGGGGGGGGCCCTAAGCCTCTCGTGTCCCCCCCCAGTACCTGCCAGTGAAGTGGCCGCTGCTGGACGTGCCCCCCAGTGCCCCCCTCAAGGACAGCCGCTCCCCCCCCCCCGCACACTTGGTAAGAGACACCCACCCCCCAGGATACACCACAGTGTCCCAAGGGATTTCAGGGGTGTTGGGGGGATGGTGGCCTTTGGTGGCCTTTGTGCCCCCCCTCCTCCCATGTCTCTGTCCCCCCCAGGCTAACAAAGTGCCAGTGGTGCAGCACGGCCCCCACCTCCACCCCTTGACCCCCCTCGTCACCTACAGCACCGAGCACCCCCCCCCAGGACCCCTGCCCCCAGACATCGACCCCAAACGGGTGAGGGGGGGGGTAGGGGGCTCCCGATGGGGAGGGGGAGGGTCTCATGGAGGCTTCTGGGGAAGGGGGGCATTGGGGGGGGGTATGGGGGGAGGAGATGATGGGGGGGTGGGAGATGAGGGGGTGTGAGGGGTACGGGGGGAAATAGGGGTTGGGAAGTGGGGAAGGGGGGGGTGTGAGGGAGGGGTGGGGGGACTCAGATGTGGGGGATCGGGGGGTGGATGGGGGGGCTCGGGGTGGATGGGGGGGGTCAGGGGTGGATGTGGGGGGGTCAGGAGTAGATGGGGGGGATGGGTGATAGGTGACGGGGGGGGTGAAGGGGAGGGGTGTCACTGTGTCCCCCCCCCGGTGACCCTGCTCCCCCCCCACACACACACAGGGATCCCGCGGCCGCCCCCCCCCGAGCTGCCCCCCTACTACCCCTGTCACCCGGAGCCGTGGGGCAGATCCCACACCCCCTGGGCTGGCTCGTGCCCCAGTAAGGACCCACACCCCACATCCACCCCCTGACCGCCCCCATCCACCCCCTGACCCTCCCACATCCATCCCTGACCCCCCCACATCCACCCCCTGACCCCCCCTCATCTACCCCCTGGCCCCCCCACATCCATCCCTGACCCCCCCACATCCACCCCCTGGCCCCTTTCCACCCACCCCAGACCCCCCCACATCTACCCCTTGACCCCCCCACCCCTGACCACCTCATCCTCTTCCCTCCCACATCCTTTCCCCCATTCTCTGCTGGGTCCTGGGGGGGGGGGTTCGGGGGGCCTCCCAACTGCTGGAATTTGGGGTCCCAGTGGGGTGGACCCCCGGGTGTGGGGCAGGGGGTTTGTGGGGTGTGTGGGGTTTGGGGTCTCTCCCCACTGAGGCTGCTGTGACAGGCAGGGTCAGCCCGTCTACTCCATCCCCCCCGGGGGGTTCCAGCACCCCTACCCCGCCCTGGCCATGAACGCCTCCATGTCCAGGTGGGTCTGGGGGGGTTTGGGAGGGTCTGGGTGGGGGGGAGGGGGTACCTTCTGGGTCCTCCCAGAGCTGCCACTGGGGGGTGTGACCCCTTCTTTGGGGACCCTGTGGAGGCTGAGCCCATGGGTGACCTCCATAGGCAGGAACCCCCCCGGGGGGGTGCGGATGGGTCCCCAGGGGTGGGGGAGAGATGACAAGGGGACCCCCCTGGTGTGGGGACAGTGCAGGAGCTGGGGGGGATCTGCCCCACAGCAAACCCCGAGGAACAGGTCTGGGGGGTCCAGGAGGTCCTTGGGAAGGTTTGGGGGGGCCGCGGGTGTCAGTGGGGTTCTGACCCCCCCAATTCCTCCCCGCAGTTTGATGTCCAGCCGCTTCTCCCCACACATGGTGTCCCCCCCGCCCCCCGGGCTGCACCCCTCGGGCATCCCCCACCCCACCATCGTCTCCCCCATCGTCAAACAGGAGCCCCCCCAGCCCAGCGCCAGCCCCGGGGACAACGCGTGAGTGATGGGGACAGGGAAAGGATGGGGGGGACGGGATGGGACACCCTGAGCCTGACCTGACCCCCCCTGAGGTGTCCCTGCAGGAAATCCCCCGCGGCAGGGAGGAAGGAGGAGGAGAAGAAGCCACACATCAAGAAGCCCCTGAATGCGTTCATGCTCTACATGAAGGAGATGAGGGCCAAGGTGGTGGCTGAGTGCACCCTGAAGGAGAGCGCGGCCATCAACCAGATCCTGGGCAGGAGGGTAGGGGCTGGGGACACCCCGGGTCACCCCCACATCCCCATGGCCTGGGGACATCAGGAGGGGACAGGGGGAGCCCAGGATGGGGGTGGTGGGAGGGGGGGGAGAGCCTGGGGGTGTCCTCGGGGGTCCCCAATGTGGCTTCAGGATTCAGAGTGTGTCCCTCTGGGGTCCCGAGGGTGATGTTGGGGTGTCCTGTGCAGTTTTGGGGTCCCTGGGGTGGTGTCAGGGCCCCCAAAGCAGTTTTAGGGTCCCCAGAACAGTTTAGGATGCCCGGTCTGGTTTAGGGCTCAGTTTAGGGGTTCCCATTCCAGTTTGGGGTCCCCAGGCCGGTTTGGGGGGAGGGCACTGGTGCATTTTGGGGGTTCCCAGCCCATTTTGGGGCTCTTTGATATGGTTTGGGATCCCTAAGCTGGTTTGGGGGTCCCCAGCCCAGTTTGGTGGCCCCTGGTGCAGTTTTGGGGTTCTCAGCCTGGTTTGGGGGTCAAGGGCTCTGTTTGGGGAACCCCAAGGCAATTCGGGATCTCCAGACTGGTGTGGGGTCCCTGGCGTGTTTTGGGGGTCCCTGGGCCGTTTGGGGGTCCCTGGTATGGTTTTGGGGGCTCTCAGTCTATTTTGGGGTCCATGGCTCAGTCTGGGGGTTCCTGGATCGGTCGGGGCTCCCCTGGGACACTTTGTTGTCCCTTGGTGCAGTCTGGGGGGGGTCCCCAGCTCCGGTTGGACATCCCCAGGTGAGTCAGGGGTCCCCGGGCTGGCGTGGGGACTTTTGGGGTGCAGAGGCCATTCGGGGGTCTCCGGGCTGGTGCAGGTGTCCCCAGGTGAGTCTGGGGGTCCCCATTTGTGTCCTGTGTCCCCCCCCACCCATGTCCGTGTCCCCCCAGTGGCACTCCTTGTCCCGGGAGGAGCAGGCGAAGTTCTACGAGCTGGCACGGAAGGAGCGGCAGCTCCACTCCCAGCTCTACCCCACCTGGTCTGCACGGGACAACTATGTGAGTGGGCACCCACGGGGCCCCTGGCGTGGGGGGGACTCCAGGGGGTCCTCCCCTCCCTCTGCAAAATGCGGTCTGGGGTCCTTGATCTGCTTTGGGGAGGGGCAATGGATGGTCTGGAGGGGACATTGGGGTGCTGGGGGTCCCAGCTGTGTCTGGAGGGGTGTGGGGGGGATCCTTGGTGTTCTGGGGGAGGGGGTTGGGTTGCTGGGGGGTCCTTGATGTTCCAGGGGGGTTGAGGTGCTGGGGGCTTTTGCTGTGCCCAGGGGGCATTGGGGTGCTGGGGGGTCCCTGCCATGTCTGGAGGGGTTTGGGGTGGGGGGGTCCTTGCTGTACTTGGGGGGGAGCTGGGGTGCAGACAGGGGGTCCCTGTAGGGTGGGGTTGGGGTGCTGGGGGTGGTTCTGGCCTTGCTGGGGAAAGGTGAGATCTGGGAGTGCTGAGCGGGTTTCAAAAATGTCAAAGGAAAAATTTCCCCATTCCCTGGTGATTCCCCTGAGCAGCCCCAGGGGGGCACCCCCCAGATCCCCCCCCGAGACCCTCCCCCACTCCCCCCTGCTCAGGAGGTGGGGGTGGGGGTTTTGTTCTCCAGGGCAAGAAAAGAAGCGGAAGCGCGAGAAGATGTCTCAGCAACAGGGGACACGGACACGGACACGACCCTGAGAGTGAGTGGGGGGCACCCAGTGTCACCCCCAGAGCTGGAGGGGGTGGGGGGAATGGGGCGGCCACAGGGATGGGGGAGCTGTGGCTTTGCAGCCCTGGGGGGGAGGGCTGGGATTTGGGGCTCTGTGCCTCTTGGCAGTTTGGGGTTTGAGTCTTGGCACCCTTGGGGATTTGGAGCTTTGCATCATTTGGGGCTTTCCACCATTTGAGAGTTGGGATCTAGGGCTTTGTATCCTTCAAGATCTGGGCTCTGCACCGCTTTGGGATCTGGATCTGTGCATCTTTTGGGGCTTTGCACCATTTGGGACTTGAAATTTGTGGCTTTGCACCCCTGGGATTTGGGATCTGGAGCTCTGTACCCTTTGGGATTTGTGGTTTTGCAGCCTTTGGGATCAGGGATTCGGGGTCCAGCCCCCTGTGCTCTTTGCGCTTGGGCGCTCGGAGCTTCGCCGCATTTCGGGGCAGAGTTTGGGGGATTGAGGCTTTTTTGGGGGCTGTGTGTGTGCTGTGTCCGCAGGCTCCCTGCCCTCCAAGCCCAAGAAGCCGTGTGCCCCGTTCCTGCCCGTGGAGAAGCCGTGTCCCAGCCCAGCCTCATCCCATGGCAGTTCCATGCTGGACTCCCCGGCCACCCCCTCGGCCGCCCTGGCCTCCCCGGCCGCCCCGGCTGCCACCACCTCGGAGCAGGCTCAGCCCCTCTCCCTCACCACCAAACCCGAGGCCAGGGCTCAGCTGCCAGGGCATTCAGGGCCCTTTTTAGCAGGCAAAGCCTCTTCCTCCTCTTCCTCCTCTTCCTCCTCCTCCTCCTCGGGTCTCTCCAGATCCGTTCCCTTCTCCTCGCCTCCGGCTTTGGTGGCCCCGTTGGCCGCTCTGCAGACACAGCCGCTCGCCCTGGTCACCAAACCTGCTGACTAAGGGAAAAAAAACACCCCACCAACCTCAAACCTTCCCAAAAACACTTTTGTGTCGTGTTCCCCCCCCTCCTCCTGCTGCCCCATCCTCCCCCCCGCCCCCTCCCTGCTGTTGGGTGCAAGAAGCCACAGCCAAGACCCAGCCCCGGCCAAACCCATTATTGGTCAATATTTGACCTTCCCTGAACTCTTTGGGAGCCGTCCTGGAGGAAGGGCTGGCCAGCCTAGAGACCATTTTTGTTTAAAAAAAAAGAAAAAAAAGGAAAAAAAAAATACCTAAGAAGAAAAGGAACCCTGGGGGATGGAGGGAGGGATGGAGGGGACAGCACCAGCCCCATGGCTACTACTGCCACAGAGCCATGGCCACGGCCACACTGCCAGGCACAGGTACCCAGCAGCCCAGGGGCAAGAGTCAGACATGCTGGCTACTGAGCTAGCCATCTCGGCTACCAACCCAGGGGATTGGCCCAGGCTGCCAGCCTGGGCTGCCAGCCTGGGCTGGTAGCATGGGCTCTTTACTCAGGCTGCTGACCTGGGCTACCAACCCAGGCTTTTGAGCCAGGCTACCAACCTGGACAACCAGCCTGGGTTACCAACTTGGACTGTTGACCTAGGCTACCAGTCCTGGCTACCAGCCTGGGCTACTGACCCAGCCTAACTGGGCTACCAGCCCAGGCTCACACCCTGGTGCCCATGGCTGCTCCCCCCCATCCATCCCACTCTGTCCCCTCTGCAGTGGCCTTGGCCCTGTCCCAGCCCTGCCCGGGATCTGGTGCTGGGGGCGGGGGGTGCCCGGGGCTGGGCTGGGGTTTGTTCCCCTCCAATCTGTTATTTTTCACAAAAGGAAATAAAACTCCAGCTGCAGTTCCGTGCCTGAGCGTGGTCAGTGCCCAGTGCCCCCTTCACCAGCTTCTGCATCCCCAGCTCCATTCCTGCCTTCTCCATCCCCAGCTCCACTTTTTTCACCTCCATCTCCGTCCCCTCCATCTCCAGCTCTTCCCGCCCCATTTCCCTCAGCTCCAGCTCCATCACCTCCTCCATCCCACCTCCTCCCCACCTCCTCCATCTCCACCTCCATTTCCACCTTCTCCCTCACCGTGTCCCTGGAATGAGGTTCCTGTCCTGCCCCCCTGCAGCCTTGGGCACTGGGTGGGTTTGGGGGGTCCCAACCAAAGCTCTGATGGAGCAGGGGGGCAGTGGGTGCTTTGCTGGCAGAGTGTGGGCAGCAGGATATGGGGGGGTGAGGGGGGGCTGGATCAACCAGTTTGGGGGGGCTGAGGAGTTACTGGTGTGAATCTCAGGGCCAGGAACCACTTCTTCCAAACCAGGAATGAGAAGAGCCATTGGGATGAAAAAGCTCCTGCACAAAAGGATCAGCCAGGGTCACCTGGGGATCTTCAGCCACTTGAGCTCAGTGCAGTGCAGCTCTGGGGGTCACCACCCCCTCTCCTCCTCTCTGGGTCTATTTTGAAAAGGAAAAAAAGGAACCACCTCCAGGTTTTCCCAGTGAAAGTCACAATTCTGTTTTCTGCCAGAGGTTCCCCTAAGCCCAGTGCTGGTTCCTGGGGTTTGTACCCCCCTTTTGTTCCCTGTTGAAGTTCTCTGCCAGTTCCCATCTCCCACACCCCAGTCTGGCTCTTCATCTCTCCCAGTGCCACACTGTGGGGACAGGGGTGTCCCTGGGCCACCAGTAACAACCCAAGTGTCCCCCTTGGTGCATTTGCTTGTCCGGTGGAACCAGTGACACCTTCACCTCCTGTGGGGACATTGCTCTTTGCCTTTCCAGTGCCAAACTGGTGGGAAAAAACACTGGAGAGGCATTTCTGGAGGCAGAGGGGACAAGAGACCATCCTGGTGTCCTGCTGATAAGGAAGGCACCAACCACATCTGCCAGATGTGAGATGAGCCTGTGTCATGGGGGATGTCAGCAGCTGGAAATCCTGAGGGATTTCCTTGGATTTGAGGGTTCCTATTTTCATACCAGACCTGGACAGAGCTACCAGAACCACAGAGCTGGGGAGCGCCAAGAGCACCTTGAGTCCGGGCACCTGGGACATATTTGAGACAAATCTTGGGCCCAGAACCTTGAGAAAGGTTCAGGTGAGTTCTGCAAGCAGTGCTGGGGCAGAGCTGGGGAGAATCTTCTGGCCTGGAAAGCAGAGCTCAGAGCATCCCAGCTGGGGGGGGGCTCCCAAATTATTGTTCTGAGGGTCCTGGGCTCATTGAGAGCCTCCAGCAGCAGCAGCAGCTCTTGGGCACCACCAGCACCTCCCAGCACAAGACAGAGTCTGGGGCAGCTTCATCCCTTGTCACACCTGAGCTCAGTCAGTGTTTCCCAAAATGTTTTGGAACGTCCTCACTTTCAAAGAGCAGCTTTGCAAACCCTGGGGTAGGGCAGGGGTGCCCCGTGCCCTGAGGAGCATCACAGGGCTGCAATGAGTGGCACCTGGTAGCCAGGAGAGGATGAGGGTGTTGAGGCTGTTGAAAAGAGGCAAAAATGTGGCTTTTTTTTTTTTTTAACTTTCTCTTTAGGGAGGCTGCTCCAAAAAAAAGGGTTTTGGGGTGAGGAGGGGTGGTGCCTGAAGCCCCACTCATCCCAGCGCCTGGAGCGGACAAACAGCTTCATGAATTGGATTTCATGGGAAATTAAAGGCATGAAGGGACCTGTCAGAAGAATTAAAGTCTGAACTGGAGCCAGACAGCTTCAAACAGATGTTGGGCTTCAGCAGGAGAATATTTCTTTGTTTTGCTCAGCATTTTCCCATACAGAAAGGGAACATCTGTTCTGATGCTCTCGCAGGGCTCCTCAGCTGGGTGGTTTGGGTTATCCCCAGCAAGAAGAGACCCAACTGGGCTCCAAACCCCTCCTGCTCTGCTCCTCCTGGAGAAGGGGACGAGATGTTGGTCTTGGATGAAGATGCTGAAACTCTTAGAGTTGAACCAGGCTACTGGTGGTGTCAGTGGAACCCTGATTCCTCAGCGGGGTTTGTGGGGTCCTCACAGGAATCATGGAATGGGTTGGGTTGGGAGAGACCTCAAAGCTCCCCCAGTGCCACCCCTGCCAGGGGCAGGGACCCCTCCCCCAGCCCAGGGGGCTCCAAGCCCCATCCAACCTTCAACACTGCCAGGGATGGGGCAGCCACAGCTTCTTGGGGGCAACCTGGGGCTCAGCACCCTCACCCCAAACAATTTCTTCCTAAGATCTCATCTCAATCTCCCATCTCCCAATTCAAACCCTTCCCCCTCATCCCATTCCTCCAGGCCCTATCCCAAGTCCCTCTCCAGCTTTCCTGGAGCCCCTTCAGGCACTGGAAGGTGCTCTAAGGTCTCCCCAGAACCTTCTCTTCTCCAGGATGAACACCCCCAACTCTCTCCCCCTGGCTCCAGAGCTGCTCCAGCCCTCCCAGCAGCTCCAGGGCCTCCTCTGCACTGGCTCCAACAGCTCCGTGTCCTTCTGCTGCTGGGGACCCCAGAGCTGGACACAGCTTTACCCCAGAGGGTGTCCCCAGAGGGGGACAATCCCCTCCCTGTCCCTGCTGCCCACACTCTGGGGGTGCAGCCCAGCACAGGGGGGTTCTGTGCTGTCGGCTCACGTTGAGCTTCTCCTGACCCCATAGCTCCAAGTCCTGCTCCTCCTCAGAAGCTGCTCCCTGGCTCTGTGAACACCATCACTGCCACTGCCACCCCCAGGGAGGGAAAGCTCCGGGGGATCCCCAGATCCCAGGTAGGGAGAGGAGAGGAGAGGAGAGGAGAGGAGAGGAGAGGAGAGGAGAGGAGAGGAGAGGAGAGGAGAGGAGAGGAGAGGAGAGGAGAGGAGAGGAGAGGAGAGAAACATTTCAGAGCTAAGGAAAGGACTAAACCCTCTGGCAGGGGATGTGGTGGGGAGGGGCTGTGACCCCCTGCAGCACTCATGGTGAGATGGGATGGGATGGGATGGGATGGGATGGGATGGGATGGGATGGGATGGGATGGGGGCAGGGTTGGGAGCCAGCAGGGTGCTTTCCCCACATTTTTTTGGGAGGGGGTGACCGTCCCCTCGCTTCATTGCCACCTCTCCCTCCCTCCCTCTCCCTCTGCAGCTTTGCCTATTCACTAATTGCAATGCCTAATGAGGTCCCGGGGGTCTCCTGCAGAGATGGAGCTAATTAGGGGCTCTGCCACAAACCTGCCAGCAAATGAGCCCAAGTTTCCCTCAATCTGCTGGGTGGTTTTCTTTTTTTTTTTTTTTTCCAGGAGGGGCCAGGGCTGGGGGTGACCAGATGTCCCCTTCCTCCCCACCAGGATGATGCTGGAGCTCGGCGGGCTCCAGGCTCCTGCCAGAGCAGCTGCTGCAGAGGCAGTGGCTACACTTAATACATTTTAATTAGCATCATTAAATTCTGCCGTTTGCTAATTGTTTCTCCTTTTGATCCTTTCTCCTGACCCGGATTGGCCCCTGGGGGGGAAGAGGGCCTGGCCGGGGGGGTTGCAGACACTGGTAACAAGGTGAGGACTTTATCATCTCCCAGCTCGGGGTTGTTCCCAGGCTGTGGGGGACCTGTGCAGAGGTGTGTGGGTTGGGAAAGAGACATCCCCAAAAAGTGACAAAAAGGGATTTCTGAGAAGAGGCAGGAGCAGGGGAGGAAACCAACCAGAACCTGCCCTGGAAGTTTGGAGGTGAAGGGATTTTTTTTTTTTTTCACACCATAAAGGTTGCCCAGGGAAGCTGTGGCTGCCCCATCCCTGGACGTGTTGAAGGTTGGGATGGGGCTTGGAGCCCCCTGGGCTGGGGGAGGGGTCCCTGGGTGAGCTTTGAGGTCCCTTCCATCCCAACCTATTCCAGAATTCTGTGATTCCAAGGAGCAGCTGGCACACTGGGAAGCAGCCTGGTGGGACTGAAGGAGAATTTCCTCCTCCTGCTTCCCAGCAGCCAGGGAGAACCAAGCCCCAGCCTCCTCCTTTCCTCCAGCAGCCAACATCCGCCTGATCCAGGAGCCACTTCCCGCTTGTCCCGCTTCCCCTTCCCGGGAGGTTGGGTGAGGTCACCTCTTTGTCACCTTTTGAGCCAAGAAAACTGTTGAAGGGAAACCGAGGCTGGCACGAGGCTGATGTCAGTCTCCTCCTTGGTATTTTTTGGGCAGAATTCCCTTCCCAGATGCATTGTTGGGAATCCAGAGGAACTTGGCCTCCGTTCAGTTCCAGGGAGGGGGGGGAGTGGAACGGGACAGGAATGAGAAGCAGCCTCACTCCTCTGCTTCACAACCCCACAAAAGCTTTGGGCCAACCCTTCTCCCATTCCCTCGCAGAGGCCCTGGGCTGCTGGGATCACTGGAATGTCTTGGGCTGAATAGAGGATTGAAGGGGGGCAAAAAAAAAAAGAGGTGACTCCCACAACCCATCACCCCGGGGGTTATGGGTGAGACTCCCCTGGCTGGGGGACACAGAGTGGCACTGGGTTGGACATGTGACATTTTTTTTCTGTCTTTTAGCATGAAAGGGCCTGGCTGGAGCAGGACCTGGTGCCATTATCCTGGTTCCTCCTGGAGGTTTTGCCCCCTCTGAGGGATGAGACATGCGTGGTCTGGAGCACCGTGGGAATTCCTGGGGGAAGGGGGAGGCAAATCCGTCAGTGTAGAAGGAAAGGAGGGAGGTGGCAGGGAGGACAGGTTGGGATTGTTGCCAAGAAGCCACATGACAGATACTTAATGGCCATAATCCATGAGCCTGGAAAAGTGGTATCAAAGGTCTGGCTGGGAAAAGCTGGAGATCAGACTTCCTGAAGGATGGTGAAATCCCAGACCAGCATCCCAGAGCAGAGGGGACCTGTGCTGGAAGCAAGAGGAAGGAGGCCCAGAAGGAACATCTGGAGCTCTTTGTTTCACCAGGATCCCCCAAAAGGTCAGGGGGGCTCTGCTGGAGACGGGGCACAGCAGGACACAAAGGCTCAGGGAATGCCTTGGGACGATATGGGGACACGGCGGGTGACATGTGGCTGGAGGACAAGTGCAGGTGGCATCAGTCCCAGCTCCAGGACACCCAGGGCTCCGCAGCTGATGGAGCTGCGGACATCGGGATCCACCCGAGCAGCTCCAGGAGGCTCCAGAAGGGTCCCAGGGGGACTCGAGGTTTTTCCCACGTTTTCATTTTCTCTGCTCTACGTTCAGGTTCTGTCCCGGGGTGGGATCAGCAGACGGAATCCCAAGGTTTCTCCCGGGGCTGGCATCCTGGATCTTACAGGAGCGGGTCCGTGAAGCGCAGAGGAGAGGAAGAACACATCTAAGGACAGGTCGAATATTCCAGTGCGGAGAGGGGAAGCAAAACCCACCCTGAGGACACGTCCAGGGGAGGGGAGGAAACGGTTCTGCTGCCCAGGGGGTTCTGGTGCCGCTGGAGCTGCCCAGGAGGACACAGCGGGGGGATCAGGGCTCAGCCCCCCCCAGCGCTGCCCTCAGCCCCGGACCCCAAACCAAGGGAATGCCCCCAAACCGGGGCCAGGCAAACCCCGCCCCCTCATTTGCATAAGACACGCCCACTCTATGCAACCAGCTCCCGCCCTTAGCCCCGCCCCTCAAGCCCCACCTCCCCCTTTGCCCCGCCTCCTCCCTTCGCCCCGCCCGCCGCCTCCTCGCTCTCGCGAGATTTCCTCCGCGGCAGTGGCCGCCCCTGCCCGGAAGCGGAAGCGACCTTTCCGTTCGGTTCGGTTCGGTTCTGTTCGGTTCGGTTCCTGCGGGGCCGCCATGGTGCTGCGACCGCCGCTGCTGCTGCTGCTGCTCCTGGCGCTCCGGGCCCGCGGTGAGAGGCGGGGGGGCGGCGGGAGGGGGGGCCGGGAACACCGGGGAGTCCCGGGGCCGCAGGACGCGGTCCCGCCGGGCACTCGGTGAGCCCAGCGCGGGCGGTTTCGTTCCCGTTCACCGCTGGCGCTGGGCTCCCCCGGGGCTGTGGGACTTTGGGATCCCCTCGGGGCAGTTCCGTTCCCCTTTCGCTGCCTGTGGGGACCGTGACCCCCGGTGTGTTTGTCACAGGAGAAGCGGCAAGAGAGGAAACGACACCCAGGGAAGGCCCTGCGGACACCGGGGATTCCTCCCCTTCCAAGGCGGGGGCAGAGACCCAAACGGCGGCCCCCGGGAAGGGGCAGACACCTCCCGGCCCCCGGCAACCGGGAGAGAACGCAGAGAGGCAGAAGGGCCCCGAGGGACAGGCAGGGACCGGGGGCCCAGGGAACACGGGTACAGCGGGCAGCGAGACGGGGCCGGGAGACCAGGGAGGCGGTGGCCAAAGTGGAACCCAAACCAGTGCGGGGAGCAGCACCGGGGAACAGAGCCACAACCTGAGCAGCAGCCCTGGGAACAAGGACGAGGAGAACCCGAGGCAGGGGAACAGCCAGGACAGCACCGACAGGGACCAGGAGAGCAGGGGTGGCAATAATGGGGGCAGGGACACTGGGAATGGGGACAGGGACACTGGGAATGGGGACAGGGACACCAACAAGGAGGGCAGCAGCACTGACACTGGGAACAGGGACAGCAGCACCAAGAAGGGGTACACTGGCACTGAGAACAGGGAGAGCAGCACGGGACAGCAGGAGAAGGGGAACAAGGACATCAGCAACGGCCCTGAGCAGGAGAGAGAGAAAAATCCATCAGCAAAATCAACTTCATCTGATGCTGAGAGTGTTGTAGAGGAGGAAGAGGACAATGCCATGAAGGAGGAAGAGGAGGAGGCTAAAGGTGGCAGTGCCAACAGCCCCTTCCTCAGGGAGCAGGAGCAGAGTGTCCCCTCTGTCCCCCGGCCAGCTCAGAGCAGTCACTTCTTTGCCTTCCTCCTCACCTCAGCCATCCTTGTTGCTGCCCTCTATGTTGCCTACCACAACAAACGTAAGGTGAGAGATTGGGATGGGATGGGATGGGATGGGATGGGATGGGATGGGATGGAAAAGCCCTGGGAGATCCTCCAGCCCATCCCAGCACTGCCCAGGCCCCCCCACCCTATGTCCCTCATCCCCACATCTCCAGGGCTCTGAAACCCCTCCAGGGATGATGGGGACTCCAGCCCTGCCCTGGGCAGCCTGGGCCAGGCCCTGACAACCCTTTCCAGGGAGAAATTCTTCTCCAGCTCCAACCTAAACCTCCCTGGCACCACTTGAGTTGTGCCAAAAGTTCCTCTTGTCCCATCCCTTGTTCCTTGGGAGCAGAGCCCGACCCCCCCTGGCTCCAACCTCCTCTCAGGGGGTTGCAGAGAGCCACAAGGTCTCCCCTCAGCCTCCTCTGCTCCAGGATCAACCCCCCAGGGCCCTCAGCTGCTCCTCACAACTTCTCCAGACCCTTCTCCTTCTGCTCCACACCCTTCCCCAGCTCCCTTGCCCTTCTCTGGACACCCCCAGCCCCTCAATGTCTCTTTTCTGACCCAAAACTGAGCCCAGGATTGGAGGTGCAGCCTCAGCAGTGCCCAGCACAGGGAAATGATCCCTGCCCTGCTCCTGGTGGCCGCCCCAGTGCTGATCCCAGCCAGGATGCTGGTGGCCTTCTTGGCCACCTGGGCACACGCTGGCTCATCCTCAGCCCCTGCTGTCCTGACCCTCTTGGGGTCCCCACCCCCTCCCCTCACTCAGACCTCCCGACCCCTCCCTCCTCTCCCTGTCACCAGGGGTTAAATGGCATTTACTGCTCCCAAGTGTTTCCCCAAGCACAGAAGTGTTGGAGAAGCCCCCTCAGTGTCCCTCCCTCCCCCTCCCTCTCTCCTCAGATCATTGCTTTTGCTCTGGAAGGAAAAAGATCCCGGGGTGTCAGACGTCCCAAAGCTGGGGATTACCAGAGACTGGACCAGAAGGTTAGACCCAGCCCAGAGGGGACCCAGGGGATTGGAAATGGCCTTTTTTTAATTATTTTTTGCTTTTCCCAGCTAGAGGTGGGCCCAAAGCTGCTACTGGGTGCTGGCAAGCAGATTTTTAAAAATTTATTTATTTATTTAGCAAAGCCCTGTGGGTTTGGGTTGGAAACAGTTGTCTAGAGAAGTGGCTCCTCCAAAGCAGGGATTTAGTGAGGTTGGAGCTCAGGAAGGATTTATCATCACCTCAGGAGAACCAGAGCATTCTGTGGGTCAGAGAAGGTTTGGGCAGGAGGGTAGTGGGATTGAGGCTGATTTTCCTTCCTCTTGAAACTTTTTCTTGATAAAACTCTCTTTTCCCCTCTTCCTCAAGTGCCTGTTGGTATTTTCTGTGATGGGAAAAGGAGATGAGGAAAGAAAGAAAGAAATTTCAGAAACTGAAAAAGGGAAAAGTGCTGGGGGAGGGGGGGGTGGGAGATGAGGGTGGTTTCAGACCCCTCCAAGGATTTTGGGGTGGTAAAGCAACACATTTAATTTCATACCTTTTAATGATTTTTTTTTTTTTTTTTTTTTCGTCCTTTCCAGATCTAGATTCCTGCTGGGATGTTCCCTGGGATGGCCCTGAGGGTGCTGGAGCCCCAGGAGAGGAGGGAGAGCAAACAGGTCTCCTGCACTGCGCCTCCCAGTTCTGCTTCTCATTTCCCCCCCTGCCCTAAAGAGAACTTTGGTTTTTTTTGTTCAGGCCCAGCCCCCAGGGCAGAACTTTTGTCTGCAGATGAGAAGTCGACTGACAAACAAAGCCACCTGCAAGATGAGCCACCCCCTGTCCCCCCAGGGGACAGACACCTCCCCCTCCCAGCCCACCAGCTTCTTCCCATGGTTTCATGGCCCATTTTTCACAGCTCCCACCCCAAAGCTGTGATGTTTGCACTAGAGGTGGGGCTGGGGGAGCTCCTGCCAAACCCTCAGGGGGAGCTGGAGGCTTTGCCTCCAAAAACAACAACAAAAAAATTGCCTTCCCTCCTCCCCCTCCTGGAGCAGGGATCTGGAGTGGGACACTCAGACCTCAGGGGTTTCTGCCCGCTCAGGCACCAAAGGGACTTTTTCTCCCCCAGCTCCTCCTGCCCTCCTCAGGGCTTTGTGTGCCTGGACCCAGACAGAACCCAGACAGAACCCAGACAGAACCCAGACAGAACCGGGCCTGAGCACAGCCCCAGCTGCAACTCTGCCCTTGGGTTCCTCCAGTTCTGCTCTGAGTCATTTGTTGGAGCCAGGCTGTGTCTGCAGAGGGCACCAAGTGCCTGCCTGGCTCCTGCTCTGAGCCCGGGGTTTTCTGGGAAAAAAAAAAATAAAAATAATGGGTGTGAGGCACCTGGAGCTGCTCGGAGCCCCCCAGCCCCTCACCCACCTGGGAAGGAGCCAGGAGGGGTTCAGGTCCCTCCAGCTGCCCCAGGAGCCACTCAGGAGGCTGAAGTTGGCCTTTTCCTGGCCTTCCTCAGGTTGGGAACACTTGGTCAGGTTCCAGCAGTCCCCTTGAGGAGGGCAGAGACATTTTCTTGCCTGGACACAAAAGCAGCAGCTGAATTGTTTGGGGTTTTTGTTTCCTTGTGGTTCATTCCCCATGGAAAAAGGGAGGAGAGGCCCTGACCCTCTCCTTAAAAAACCCAAACATTTTTAAATTCTTTTTTAAAAATTATTTTTAAACCTTTTCGCTGGGTGTGAGAAAGACCCTTCAGGCTTCAAGTAGCTTCTGAGGTTTCTGTGGTGAAGTTTTGTGATGCTGGAAGCAATCCCAGCGTGGGGAATGGGAGCGTGGGGTGGAGGGAAGGGAAAGGGAAAACTGGGAATGTCAGAGGGCAGGAAGGGAAGGAGGCTCTGGAGGGGGTGGGAGCTCCAGCAGGACCCGTGGGGCAGTCCCCAGAGCTGGCAGAGGATGTGTGCTCAGCACCTGGTCTGGCCCTGAGGTATTTTTGTTTTTTTAATTGAAAAATAATTTAGAAAGGGCTTTTCATGTTGTTTTTTTTCACCTGCTTGCTCTCCTGTTGCAGGAGCTCTTCCCTTTGTCCCCAGTCACTGGGGATCAGTGATGGGAAGGAGCTGAACCCCCCCAGCCTCAGATGTATGTCCCTCTCTGGAGGTGACAGGAGGACAGAGGGGACATCCCCAGGACAGAGCAGTCCCGGGGGTCCCCTGCCTGCCCTGGCCAAACAAACACCCCGGGGGAGTTTGGGGGTGACCCCCAGGAGCTTCCCCCCCCAGCACTTTCCCTCCTTGCCGATTTTTGTGGAATTTCCATTTCCCCGGTGGGTTCCAGCTGTGTCTGGGACCTTTTCCCTTTGCCACCACCCCCCTCTAGGCACACAGGGCTTTTTTTTTTTTTTTTTCTCCCCCCAAATATTCTGGTTTTGGGGCCAGCCTGCTTGGGTTGAATCAGCACCTGGTTTGTCTTCTGCTGGCAGCTTGCTTTGAAGGATCAGAAATTTTTATATTTCTTTGTATTTTCGTTTTCTTTGGTTGTTTTTTTTTCCTTTGCAGTGAACTCAATAAATGGATTTAAGGAAAACAAACAGTTTTCACCTCTTGGTCCCTGCCTGTTGTTTTCCTCATCTTTGAAATCTGGCAGATAGGGGGGGGATTGGCTCCTCTTGTTTGTAAAATTTAAAAAAAAAAACCAAGATTTTACCAAGATTTTACCAAACCCACCAGTCCTACCCCCTGGGAGGATCTGAGGATCATCTCAGCATCCCTCCTCTGAGACTGGGACAGACTGGGACAGAGCAGGCTGCATGGGGACACTGCCCCCCTAGCCCAGGAGCAGGGACAAGGAGGTGACAAGGATGCTTTTGGCTGCATCTTCTGGCAGTGATCTGGGGACACTTTTTCCTTTTTCCTGCCTTTTCTCCCCAAAAGGAGCAGCCCCACCCTCATGTTCTGAGGTGGGGTTGGTGCCTTTGGGTGTCCCACTGACCCCCCCAGGGTGGGGGCTGCTCTGCTGCCTGGATTTGGGGTGAATTCCCACTTCTGAGGAGTCTCAGGCCTTGTGCTGTGTGGCAGGGACAGAACCCATGGGCAGCACCCCCCGGGAGGCAAAGTCCTGGGAATGTTTTCCCGGCTGGAATCTCTCCAGGGGGAAACACCCAGAGGGAGAAAATGGATCTGAGCCGATCAGAGAGGCCCTGGGGGGGAGGGTTCTGCCCCAGCTCCTGCCAGGGCCTGAGGGATCTTTGTCCCTTCCTGCCTTGTCCCTGTCTCCCAACCCAAGGATGTCCCAGGAGGGATTTTCCTGACTTCTCCTGAGCCCCCCCTGGGTCCCTCACCCCAAATAAAGTTCTCAAGGACCCTGTTCCCCACCAGAAACTGAGCCCTACCCTCAGCAAACGCCCCCAAATCCACTCCAGGTCCCAAGTTAACCCCAGATCCTGCTCAGCACCCTTGATATTGAGGGTGGGGTTTGGGGTTTTATTTTTTTTAAACCCTGGAGTTCTTGAGCAGCCTCAGGAACAAAGCTGGGGAGGTTCCAGGGGTGGTTTCAGGCTGGGCAGGGCCCCCCCCCAGCAAACTTGGACTTCGCCTCCCCGAGACAAAAGTCTGAGCCCTGGGAAGGTCTCAAGGTAAATAAAAAAACCCCAAATGGGTGAGGTTGGGATTTTGCCAGGTTTCCTGGCAGAAAATCAGGAGCAGAGTGAGGTTTATGTTCCCTTCTGGCACTGGGGGTGCAGGGTTTGGCTGACCCCCCCTAAACCCAAAGTCCCTCCTCTGCAGGGGGTCCCGTGGTCACCTCTGCCTCACCCAATGTCCCCTGGCACCCCCTGGGTGAGCACTCGGCCTCCTGGAGGGATTTGGGGAAGTTTGGAGTTGAATTGGAACTTTTTTCCCCACAGGGGAATTCCTGCAGCCTTCAGCCTCCTCCTCCTCCTCCATGGGTGCTGAGGAGGGGTGCAGGGGGCTGGTGACCGACCCCGGGTGTTCCCCTGTCCTGGCAGTGGCAGCCACGTCCCAGGTCCCCCGGGGCAGCTGAGGAGGAGGTGACATTGATGCCCCCCAGGACCCCTCAGCAGGACCCTGGATCCCTGGGGGGGGAGGCAGAGGTGGCCCAAGGAGCAGAGCAGTGGTGGCTTTGTCCTGGTGCTGTTCTCCAGAGGAGATGTCACCAGCACTGGGGGGACTGTCCCTTACCTGGGCTGCAGGTGGGGCTCAGCCACCCCCCTCATCTCCCTCCCCTCTGCCCCAGGGACAGCCCTAAAGCTCCCAGGGGCTTCGGGGTCTCCCTGGGGAGCTGTGTCCCCCCCAGCCAAGCCAACAACTCACCCCATGGTGCAGAAACCTGGGCCAGCTCCTGTCCCACAGCCTCACACCTTCATCCTCATCTTCATCCTCATCCTTTGCAGTTTCCCAGCTTCTCTTCCCAACGATCCCAGAGATGGGGGCTGCTCCTCCTCCTCCTCCCAATGCAAGGGAGGGACTTGGGACAAGGGCCTGGAGGGATGGGATGAGGGGGAAGGGTCTGAGCTGAAAAACTGGAGAGATTTAGATGAGATTTTAGGGAGAAATTGTTTGGTGTTGGGGTGCTGAGCCCCAGGTTGCCCCCAGAAGCTGTGGCTGCCCCATCCCTGGCAGTGTTGAAGGTTGGATGGGGCTTGGAGCCCCCTGGGCTGGGGGAGGGGTCCCTGTCCCTATCCCTGTCCCTGTCCCTGTCCTTGGGGTGGCACTGGGGGAGCTTTGGGGTCCCGTCCAACCCATCCCATCCCATCCCATCCCATCCCATCCCATCCCATCCCATGGTCTCTCTCTTGGGCCCCAATCTCTCCCTGTGCAGTGATCCCTGGGAATCCCCTGGGGGAGGTGGCAGAGTCCAAGCCCTGCAGACCCCCACCCCACTTTTTTTCCCTCCTGTAGGGCCAAAGCAGCTCCCACCCGATTTAACAAAGCCCCAGGGATGGGGTGATCCCCAGGGGCTGCCTCCCAGGGATGAAGAAGACTTTGGGGGTCCTGGTGAGCACCGGGAATTTCTCCAAGGATAAAACCTGGAAAATCTGGGTCACAGCCTCATCCCCCCCCTCCTCCCCAGGGCTGGAGATGATGCTGAGGGAGAACTGATCACTGGCCAGGAAATCATCTTTAATCCATCCCGGGATCCTCTGCTCCAGAGGGAGACAGAAGGGGATGGCATTGGAAGGAACCAGCAAAGAGCTCCAGGTCCATCACCTCTGATCCAACGCCGTGGGGCCGGGGGAGGGTGAAAAGGGGACAGGAGAAATCTTCCATCTCCTTGGCTCTCCTTTTCCATCAGCTTCACCTTGCCCCGGGCTCATCCCAAGGGCTGCTCCATCCTGGGGAATGCAGCAATGGGATGGCCTTGGTGTCCCCATGTCCCCTCCCGTGTCCCTGCCACCACCCAGGCAGGGACCTGAGCCCTGGCTGCTCCTTTGGCAACTCCAGGGGGACAAATCCTGCCCGGGGCTGACCCAGCACCAGGTGATGGTGATGGGCAAGGGTGAGGGGGTGGCCTGTCACCTGCTCAGGCACTGAGATGACATGTGGGACCCAGGAGTCACCTTGGGTGGCATCACCCCCACCCTTCACCCCAGAGGTGGGAAGCAAAAAAAAAAAAAATCAGGTTTTCTCCCAGGGGTTGTAAAAGGACTCAGCCCGCCCCTCCTGGGCCTTCCTGGTCCCCCCAGGAATTCCTGATTCCCACCCCTCACCCCCCTCCAGGGTTTCCACCCCATTTGCCCCATGCCTGGGCACCCCCCACCCACTGTCACCCACTCCCAGCACCCACTCATGTCCCCCCCATCACTATTCGCCCCCCAGACTCCCCTGGAGCAGGATGAGACCCCCCAGCCCCACTCCCAACACCCAAACCCCACCAGGTGCCCACACAACACCCAATTTTTTTGTCACTTTTATTGCTCTCAGGAGTGTCCCTTTGGTTGTGGTGGTTCCGTTTGGCCCGGGAATGGTTCTGGAAGCAAAGCTGCAGCTCCCAAACCTTTGGACCCAACTCCAATCTTTGTGTTGGACTCTGCTGGGCCAGGACCGGTTCCCTGCTCAGGATCCTCCTGGCACCCATGGGAAAAGGAGTTGGAGGAGCCCCGAGAGGTCTGAGGTCTGAGGGAAGCTCCAGGAGCCCAGAGATGGCTTTAGGAGCTCAGAGAAGTTTTAGGGGACCCAGTAGGATTTTTAGGTGCCAAAAAAACCTCTGGGAGCCCTGTGGAGATTTAGGAGCCCCAAGGAAGGTGTAGGAGCCCAGGGAGGCTTTAGGAGCCTGGAGAAGGTTTTCAGGAGCCCAATGAAACTTCAGCAGCCAGGGAAAGCTTTTTAGGAATTTGGTGAAGCTTTAGGATCCCTTCTTCCCTACACCAGGGGAAAGAATTTGTCCTCAAAAGGGCTGCCAGGAGTCAGGATCAGCTTCTCCTCTGCAGCAGGGAATGGTGGGAGGTGAGAAATGGGATCAGCTGGGGTCAGTTCCGAAGACAGGGACAGGAATGGGATCAGCTGAGGTCAGTTCCAAAGACAGGGACAGGAATGGGATCAGCTGGGGTCAGTTCCAAAGGCAGGGACAGGAATGGGATCAGCTGAGGTCAGTTCCAAAGACAGGGACAGGAATGGGATCAGCTGGGGTCAGTTCCGAAGACAGGGACAGGAATGGGATCACCTGGGGTCAGTTCCAAAGACAGGGACAGGAATGGGATCAGCTGGGGTCAGTTCCAAAGGCAGGGACAGGAATGGGATCAGCTGGGGTCAGTTCCGAAGACAGGGACAGGAATGGGATCAGCTGGGGTCAGTTCCAAAGACAGGGACAGGAATGGGATCAGCTGGGGTCAGTTCCAAAGACAGGGACAGGAATGGGATCAGCTGGGGTGCAGCCCTCGGGCTGGGCACTGGAGGAGGATGATGTGGTCCAGCAGCAGATGAAGGAATGGAATTGGGGTGATCAGGTGTGTCGGGGGTGGGGGGGGGTCCTGGCCAGGGGCAGGGTCACCATCAGTTCCTCTTCTTGTCCCCGGTGCCCCCCAGGCGGCTCCTCAGCCGCTCAGCATCCAGGTAGAGGTTGCGGTTGAGGACGGCGCTGGCGCAGATGAGGGCTCCTTGCAGGGCTCCTGTGAACCCCCCCAGGCACAAATCCTGCCCTGGGGGAGCAGGGATGACCCGTGGTGACCCGTGGTGACCCATGATGACACGTGGTGACCCGTAGTCCCCCACGAGCCACCCATCTCCCCCATCCTCACCTTCCCATCAAGGTTTTGGGCACCACCCCCCACCCCCTCCCCACCATCTCGGGGGGGCTGTGCCCACCAAAACCCCCTCCCTGCTCGGTCCCTGCCTTCCAACCACCCCAGGTTGTCCCCAGGAGCTGTGGCTGCCCCATCCCTGGAGGTGTTGGAGGTTGGGATGGGGTTTGGAGGTGTTTGTGAGGGGGAGGTGTTGGGTGCTCCCTTCCACCTGAAGGCACCGGAGTTTTTCCCCACCCCACCTCCTGCTCCCCTCGCCCTGGGAGGTGGTGGCCGTGGTACCTGTCAGGTAGAGGTTGGGGACAGGGGTCTGTGCCCTGATGGTGGCCATGGCCTTGGCCTGCAGTCGGGCCATGCTGTGGTCGGTGCCGTAGAATTCCCCGCGGGGGCTGCCCAGGTAGTGCCGGTTGGTGAGGGGGGTCCCCCCGGACAGGTATTCCACCTGGGGACACGGGGACAGCAGGGGGGTCTGGGTGTGCAGACCCTCGGGGGGGGCTTCTCACCATGTTTGGTCTCAGGATGGTCCTGGAGGACCCCATCATCCCCCCCCAGCTCCTGACCAGCACCCCCGAGGGTGGGGGCTCAGGATCCGGGGTTCCTCACCTTGTCCTCAATGCCAGGGTAGAGCTTGAACACCTCCTGCATGATGGCCCCCACAAAGCTCTGCTTCAGGCCCTCGTACTCCTCTCCCCTCCTGTGGACCTCCCTGTCCTCCCACTCCTCAAACCACTCGTACTTGGCGAAGGTGACGATGGAGAGCGTGGATTTCCCTGGGATGGGAGAGCCGTGGGACACAGCTCCCACCCACTGTCCCCACTCCTGACACCCCCGTGGGGTGTCCCCAGCTCCCACAGCCTGACTGGAGACCACTTCCCACGAGCAGCCCCTCGGGTGGTTTTGCCCAGGGTTATTTGAGGAGAAATTCCCAGTTTGCAGGGAGCACAGAGCACAGGAGGTTTCAGGATTGTCCTGAGTGGGGTGGTTGTGGCTCCAGCCCTTACCCGGGTGCCTCATTTCCCAGGTGGGGTCCTTGGCTGAGGGGCAGGTGACAAAGAGGAGGGGGATGTTCTTGGCAGCTTCTTCCCTGGGGGAAGCCAGGTAGCGACTGACACTGCAGAGAGGGAGGGGTGGGGAAGATTTGGGGGGGAAAATTTTCCCCCCCCCAGGCCCTTGGTGGCCAAGGGCATTTGCTGAGTCAGCACCCAGGAATTCCTCTCCCCACGCCCAGCCCAGCACCCAAGGGGAAGCCAAACCCACATCCCATCCAGGTCCTCTCCTGGGTACATGAAGTAGTTGGTGGCCTCCAGCCCCAGCTCTTCCCTCGAGCCCCTGAGTCCCACAAAGACGGTGAAGCCCCCCGGGCCGTGGGCCACCATGCTGAGCTGAGCCTGGATCTCTGCCAGAGGGAGGGGAGAAGGGGAAAAATCCCAATTTTTGTGGGTCCTCAATGAGAGAGAGGTGGGGCTCATTGTAGGAGCCTCAATCCTTGCTCCTGGGTTGACTTGGAAAAATTTTATCCTGAAATGTCCCCTGTGTGCTGGGATGGCAACTCCCACACATGACCCTTCCCACCCAACCAAGACCCTCCCCCTCAAAAGAGCCCCTTCCCACCCAACCATCCACCCTTCCCCTCACCATGCCCCCTGCCACCCAACTGAGCCACCCAGTGTGTCCCCTTCCCACCCAACCATCCCCCTCCCACCCAACTGAACCTCTTCCCACCCAATTGTGCCCCCTCCCACCCATCCACCATCCCTCTCCCACCCAACCACTCCGCTTCCAACCCAACCCTGCCCCCTCCCACCCAACCCTGCCCCGTTTTGCTGATTTCAAAGAAATAATTATAAAGTAGCTGAGTAGTGGGAGGGCTCAGGGGGGGTGTGGGGTGGGTACCGCTGTCACTCCCCCCCTGCCCCGTGTTACCCGGCAGGAGCCGTGCCCTGGCAGGCAGGAGCTGCTGGTAGGTGTTGAAGATCCCAGCGTCGGAGATGACGATGGGAGCGTAGATGTTCACCACCTCCCCCCCCTTCTTGACACTGACCCCTGGACGGGGCGGGAAAAAAGGGGTTGGATGAGGTCCAGTTAACCATGGGGATGAGGGGGGGGAAGCCCCGTGCCCCCCCTTCCCTGCCTGTTGCTCACCACAGGCCCTGCCCTGCGCATCCATCAGGATCTCCTGCACCGGAGCCTTGCCCAGCACGGAGCCCCCCGCCCGCCGGATAACAGGAATGGTGTGGAAGGCGATTTCCCCCGACCCCCCCTTGGGGTACCAGGCCCCCTGCAGGAAGTGGTTGACCAAGATGCTGTGCATGGAGAAACTGGCCTTGGAGGGGACCACGCCTGGGGAGACAAAAAAAAGGGGGGGGTGGGGGGTTGGTGGCACATTGGTGGCTTGTCCTCCGTGTTCTGTGAGGAGCATCCTGCCCTTGGGAATGCTGGAGGGAAGGGGGGGGTGGGTGGGTAGGTGAGGGAGGGTGGAGGAGCAGAAGGGGGGGCAGAGCTGGGTGGTCCTGAGGCTGCACCCACTGGAGCATCCAAGTCACTGATGGGAGAATGGGAAGGGAAAAGTTGGGAATGAACCCGTCCTGTGAGGTGGGAGTGGCGGGTGCTGGGGGGAGGTTCCTGTGGGATGGGGGGTTGGGGGACACTGATCCCACCCAGTGCCAGCGCCCTGCCCAGGGGGGGGACACTGCAGGGACTTTCAGGTCTCTCCAACCCAAAGCACCCCAGGACCCCACGGCTCAGCCCCAGGGCTCCCCACGTACCGTAGGTGGGGAAGAGGTAACTGAGGACAGCCCGGAGCTGGGGGTTGGGGGTCAGAGCCCCCACCAGCTCCTTGACACTGTGAGCTGCCAGGCTGCAGAAGGGGCTGAGCCAGGGCAGCAGCCCCGAGTGACACAGCAGCCAGGCCACCACCCTGGGGACCATCTTCAGGATGACCAAGAGCACCGGGCCACTGCGGAGCCTCTGCAGGGGGACAGCAGCCTCGTCACCCCCAACCCCAACGCCCGGGTCCCCAGCACTTTTGGATGCTCTCTTCCAAGCCCCTGTCACCCTCGGGGCCACCAGACCCTCAGTCCCTGGTCCCCACCCCATGTCCCCATCACTTCTGGGGACCCCAGCCCAAGCCCCTGTCACCCTTGGGGCCACCAGACCCCTGCCCCTTGTCCCAGGTCCCCATCAGCTTTTGAGTCCCCATCCCTGAGGGAGGGGGTCCCAGAGACCCCTCGCAACAAGGTCTGAGATATCCCATGGGATCACAGGGCTCAAACTCCAAGTTTGGGGGGGTGGGGGGTGGGCAGGAAAAGGAGATTTGAGATCCATTTCCCAACATTTTTTGGGTCTGGGGGAGGCCCCAATGTTCACCCCAATAATTTGGGTGTTGGGAAGAGGCCAAAAAAATTCCTCCCGTGACCTTCATCAGCCGCTGGTATTCCTCAATGGCCTTTTCCTCCCCAGGAAACTGCTCCTTCAGTCCTTGGAAATATTCCTCCTCTCCAGCCTGGAGGCGGAAGGTCCGGGACCCCCCGGGACCCCCCAGGACCACAGCATCGAAGGCATCAGGGAGCCTGACCCAGTCCAGCTGCCCCTCGGTCAACTGGTCCAGCAGGAAACGGGTGAAGGATCCTTCCTGCAGGTTTCCCACGTAGTGGATCCCTGGGAAAAACACCCTTTGGAGCTGGGAATGTCTTCCCCCTCCCCCCCCCTCTTTTTTTTTTTTTTTTTTTTTTTTTTTTTTTTTTTTTTTTTGTCATGTTTTGGGGAATTTTCATTCCATGCCCATTAATTTTGTAAATAATTAATCCCAGAGAGAGTGCCAGGGATGGACTTTGGTTCCTGGGAAAGGCAAGTTCTGGGGAATTCTGGGGAGATGGAAGAGAACCCAGGATGGGTTGGGGAGAATTTTAAAGGGTCTGAGCTGGATTGTTGGAAATTTGCAGGATTTGGATTGAAGGCTGGGGAAGGGTGTGGGATCTGAGCTGGGTTCTGGGGGAATCCGAGGGATCTGTGGTGGAATCTGGGGAGTTTTGTAGGATTTGTGCTGGCTTGTTGGAAATTTGGAGGATTTGGACTGAGTTTGGGGGGAATGCATTGGATCTGATGTGGATTCTGGGGAAATTTAGAGAATCTCAGCTAGATTATGGGGAATTTTATAGGATTTGAGCTGGAATAGGAGGAACTTCATAACCTCTGAGCTGGCTTGTTGGGATTTTATAACCCCTGAGCTGGATTCCGGGTGATTTTGCAGTGTTTGTTATTTCCGGGTGATTTTGCAGTGTTTATCCACCCCAGTGCCCAGCAGCACCTTTCCCCTCGGGGCAGGGTGGGTGCCACCGGGTCACTCAAGCAGCAAAATCCCCAGGGGGGATCTGCAGAGGGGGGTGTGTGTGTCCCACCCTCCCCTCCGTGTCCCCGGGGGTCCCGGGGGGTTCCGGGGTGTCCGTACCGGTGTCGAACTCGAAGCCCCTCTCGGTGAAGGTGTGACAGCAGCCCCCCAGCTTCCCGTGCTGCTCCAGCACCAGGACCCTCCTGCCCGCCTTGGCCAGCAGCACCGCAGCCCCCAGCCCCCCGATCCCACTGCCCACCACGATGGCGTCCAGCCCCGAGGGGACCTTGTCTGCCGAGAACACTGGGGACACAGAGAGACACCGCGGGGGACACGGTGACAGGGACAGGGCTGGCAGGGGGCACCCACAGTGGGGGGGGCAGCAGCAAGGGGGTGCTGGGGATGAGGGCACTCGGGGGGTGACTTGGGGGAAATGTCACCCTGGAGGGGGTCATATGGCACCGAGGGATGCTGCCACCCCAGGGGGTGACATTGTCCCGGGGGGCGAGGCCATTCTGGGGGGGGGAATCGTGCTGGGGGGTGATGCCACCCGAGGGGGAGTCACATCGTGCCAGGGGGGTGATGTCCCCTCGAGGTTGATGCCACTCACCCTGAGGGGGGGGACGTCGCCCCGGGGGGTGGGGGTCAGAGGGCTGGGGGGGTCTCTGGGCTGGGGGGGGTCCCAGGTGCCGGGGGGGCTGGGGACAGCCCCGTACCTGTCTTGACAACCGCCCTGCGCGTTGCCTTCTCGGTGACCAACGGGGCGGGAGGGCGTCGGGAATCGGCGGAGAAGGGGCTGGGGGCGACAGAGCCCCCCAGGGAACGGGACAGGAGGAGGAGGAGAAGGAGCAGGAGAAAGAGCAGCAGTAGCGGCCACATCGCCCCGAACGCCTCTGTAAAGAGGCTCAGAGAAAAACCCGCTCCGCCCAACCCCGTAACGGGAGGAACCGGGAATGGGGCGGGGGCAGCGGGGACTGGGAACGGGAACTGGGAACTGGGACTGGGATAGGGAACTGGGAACTGGGGGGGGCACTGGGAACTGGGACTGGGAACTGGGGGGGCACTGGAACTGGGATAGGGAACTGGGAGCTGGGACTGGGAACTGGGAACTGGGGGGGCACTGGAACTGGGATAGGGAACTGGGAACTGGGACTGCGATAGGGAACTGGAACTGGGAGATGGGACTGGGATAGGGAACTGGGAACTGGAACTGTGAACTGGAACTGGGACTGGGAACTGGGAACTGGGAACTGGGAGGGGGCACTGGAGTTGGGAATGGGAACTGGGATCGAACACCGGGATCTGAGATCCGGCACTGGGAGATGGGATCGCGGACGGCGAGCTGGGATCCGGCACTGGGAAATGAGACTGGGATAGGGCACTGGGAACTGGGATCCGGCACTGGGAACTGGGAGGGGGCACCGGGAGATGGGATCGGGCACCAGGAGCTGGGACTGGGAGCTGGGATCGGGCACCGGGAATGGCGCTGGGAGCTGAGGGTGAACCCTGGGAAGTGCTGTGGAGCCCTGGGAACTGGGATCGGGCTCTGGGAGATGACGCCGGGAGCGGCTTTGGAGCTCTGGGAACTGGGACTCAGCTCCTGCCACTGCCAGCGCGGTCGCGTTCCCCGCGGGATGTCCCAACCGCGCCGCCGTCTCCCGCCCCGCGCGGTGCCTGCCGGGAGCTGTAGTCCCGTGTGGTGTTCCCTGCGGAGCCGGCGCGAACTACAACTCCCGGCAGGCACCGCGGCGCGGGAGGTGCGGGCCCGGCGGGCTGGGCCCTGCCCGCTTCCGGTTGGCGCGGGGTCAAAGGGCAGGGGGCTCCGGGGGGCACTGAGGCCTTGGGGGGGGGGAGGGGGGTGTACCCTGAGGCCTCTGGAGGTCCCGTGATGGGTATGGGGGGGCCCTGACTGCTCCTGGGGGGACTTGAGGCCTCTGGGGAGGGGTCTGAGGGGCCGGGGGGGCACTTTCCTAGGGCCCTGAGGGGTCTGGGGGAAACCTGAAGCCTCCAAGGGAGGCTCTGCGGGGTCTCTGGGTGCCCCCGGGGGGGTCCCTGAAGGGCCCTCCCTGGGGGGGTCTGTTCTGCCCCCACAGCCATGAGCGAAGCCGCGGGGGGTTGGGAGCAGCAGCGCTGCCCCCCCCAGCCCGGGCAGAGCCCCCCGGTGAGTGTCACCCCCTGACCCCTCCTGTGCCCCCCCGGGGATCTCCTGCCCCCCCCCTCCTGTGCCCCCTCCCACCTGAGCCCCGTTTGTTTCCTTTCTTAACGGAGCTTTTTGGGGTCCCTGAGCTGAACACAAGCTGGGGGGGGTTGGGTTCCTGGCTGTGTTTTTGGGAGGGTCACAGCCTGGGCTCTCCCTTCCCCCCCCCCCAGCTCTCAGCTCGGGCTCTGGATGGGCTCCTGCGGGTCCTGGCACAGCCATCGGGTGCTGGTGAGATTTTTTGGGGGGTTTTGGGGTGATTTGGGAGTTTTCTCGTGGGGGGAACATCCCGAGGGGGCTCAGAAGGAGCCGAGGGAACTGGGGGTTGGTGCTTCCCCCCCTCCTCACCCCAGAGACCCCACGGGTTGGGTTTTTTTCCCCGAGAGAAGGGGAAATACAGCTCCCTGGGGTGCTTGGGAGGGGGGGGGGAACAAACAAACCCCGCCTCGGGATCCGGGGGGGTCTTTCCTTCAGCAGAGCTGAGTGAGGAGCAGCAGCGAGCCCGGGAGGAATGGGAGAGAGTGGAGGAGAGACAGAGGGGTAAGGGGGGGGGACGAGGGGGGGGGGAGGCGCCTTTTGGAGGTGGGGGCGGGGAGTGGCACATTTGGGGAGGGGGGAGGAGAGTCCTGGGGGGCTGCCCCCCCCCCTACCCCCCGGGTTGTGTCTGTGCTGAGGGCTCCGAACGGGGAGGGGGTGGGGGGAGGCTTTTTGGTTTGTTTGGGGTTTTTATTTGGGGGGGGTGGGGGGGGTTTAACCCGGTTCTTTGCCTCCCCCAGACCCGGGGAGGCCGCCAGCCCCCCCCATCTCCTTCCCCGAGGCTCTGCAGTTCTTCCAGGCCTCCCCTCCCCCCCCCAGCCGGGTAGGGCCGTGCCCCACCCCCCCTCAGATGTAGTAAGCAGGGGGGGGGGAAGCGCTGTGCCCCCCCCCCCAGGGGTTCCCATCCCCCCCCTCCCCAGCCCGTGGCTGATGTTCCCCCCCCCCCCCCCTTTTGTGTTTGATTTCCTGGCAGGTTGGGGGGCAGGGGCTGAGCCCCCCCCTCCTGCTGCTGCGCTGCCTCTGGGGCCCCCCCCGCCTGCAGCCCCAGCTGAGGGGACAGAGGGACCTGGTGCTGGGCCTGGCACGGTGTGAGTGTCCCCAGGGACGTCCCCAACCCCCCCTCGGGGTGTCCCCAACCCCCCTGGGGCTGTCCCCAACGCCCCAGGTCTGCCCCTCTGCCCCCTAGCTTGCAGGACCAGGACCCTTCCCCTCTCCCCCTGAGGAACAGGGACAGGGAAAGTCCCTGTGTCCCCAGGACCATTCCTGCGTCCAGGACCCCCTTCCCAGCTGGGGGGGCTTTTTTTTTTGGTGCCAGGGGGCAGTTTTTGGGTGTTTTTTGGAGTTTTTTAGTTGCTGAGGAGTGACTTTTTGGGGTGCAGAGGGGCATTTTGGAAGTGCCATTCTGTAAGGGGTTTTTTTGGTGCTTGGGGGAAATATTTGGGTGCGAGGGGGGGTTTCTGGGTGCCAAGGGGTGATTTTAGGGTGCTGAGGGGTGCTTATTAGGGTGCTTTGGGTGCTGAGGGGCATTTTTAGGTACCAGGGGGTGATTTTTAGATGCTGAGGGGACATTCTTTAGGGGGTTTTTTGGGTGCTGAGGGACATTTTCTGGGTGCCCAGGGGTGGCTCACAATGCTTAGGGACACTCTGTAGGGTTTCTCGGGTGCCAGGGGTGACTTTTTGGGTGCCAATGGCGTTTTTTTAGGTGCCAAGACCTGGAGGGGAATTATTTGGGGGCTCTTTTGTGGGTGCCAAGGGATTTTTTTTTTTTTTTTTTTTTTTTTCATCCTAAGGGGTGTTTATGAATTTTGGGTGCTGGGGGGGGGTGATTTTTAGGGGTTTTCTCCCCCCTCAGGTGCTCTGGATGATGGGGAGGTGGTGCACATGAGGATCCTGCAGACCATTTACCAGCAGCTGACCCAGTCCCAGTGGGGCTGCCCACGCTATGGGGAGCACTGGGAGGAACTGGGATTCCAAGGTGAGGCTGAGGATGGAGCTGTAGCCCCTGCTTGAGCCCCTTCCCCCTGTCCTGGGGGGCAGAGCCCGACCCCCCCCGGCCCCCCTCAGCCTCCCCTGCTCCAAACTCAACATTCCCAATTCCCTCAGCTGCTCCTCACAACTTCCAGATCCTTTTCCATGTCTCCCTTGCCCTTCTCTGGACACCCCCAGGCTCTCAATGTCTCTTTTCGGACCCAAAACTGAGCCCAGGATTCGAGGGGCACCCTCAGACCCTCCCCTCCCCCGCCCCCCCAATTTCCGTGGATTCTCTGCATCCCTTTCCCAGTTTTTGATCTTTCCGTGGATAAAGCTCCTCCCCTGCCCTTCTCCCCCACCCCGGGGGTCTCACCCCCCCCGTGCTCACCTCATTAACGTTTCTCATTGAGGCAGGAGCTGGGAGGCTGCTGGGTGTTCCTCCTTCCCCTCCTCCCCCCCATCTGTTCCCAACCTTTTCCCACTTTTTTCCAGGCTCTGATCCCGGGCGCGACCTGCGGGGGGTGGGGATGTTGGGGCTGCTCCAGCTCCTCTCCCTCCTCACCGACCCCCAGACCCTGCCCCTGGCCCACCACATCTTCAGGCTGTCCCACCACGAGACCCAGGCAGGTCCCGCCCCCCCCCTCCTCCCCGCTGATTTTGGTTCGGATTTTGGGGGGGGATTTTTGGTGAGGACCCCCCCGACATCTCTCCCCCTTCTCCCGCAGAGTTTCCCTTTCTGCCTCATGTCCCTCAACATCACCCGCATCGTCCTGCAGGCTCTGCGGGAGGGACGGCTCAACAGGTGACATCCCCAGCCCGGGGGGGTCCCCTGTGCCCCCCAGCACCGCTCCGGGGGGGCTCTGACGCCCGTGTTCCCCCCCAGGGAATGCAATCGCCGCCAGCAGCTCCTGCCCCTCCTCAACCTCCTCCACGCCGCCGCCTTCCTGCAGCTCCAGCGCCTCTGGACGGCCCAGGGGGCGACAATCGCCGACACCGGCGACATCCTCAGGGGTGGGGGGGTGGACCTGCCCTTCCCCCTGCCCTCTCCCTGCCCTTTCCCCGGGATTTTTTCCCTCTTTTTCCCCTGCCCCGGGGCCGCCGGGGTTTGATGGTTCTTGCCCCAGGGTGGGGGAGGGTTGGGTGAAGATTCCCCCCCCCCTCCGAGCCCCTTCCTTGGGACACTCAGGACCTGAGGGATCCCCACCTCACCCCAGTGTCCCCCCCCACACACACCCACAGAAGCCCCCCCCTCTCATTTTCCTCTTCTCCCCCCTCCCCCCCCCCAGAGTTGGAATTCTCCACCAAGAAGAACCCGAGGCAGCTCCTGAGGTCCCTGGAGAGGCACGGGAGGCAGAGCCCCCCCCGACACCTCCCCCGCAGGACCCGGGGGGGGCAGGAGGTGAACTTCACCCCCCTGCAGCTGCTCTGAACTCGGGAGATTCCCAGAGGATCCCTGGGAGATCCTGGCAAGAGCCACGTGGTACGTGGGGAAAGGTTTGGGGAGGCTCCAGGAGGAGCTGCAAGCAGAGGGACAGAGCCCCGGGATCCCATGGGAGAGCTCCTGGATCCCATTGGAAAGCTCCTGGATCCCATGGGAGAGCTCCTGGATCCCATTGGAAAGCTCCTGGATCCCATGGGAGAGCTCCTGGATCCCAAAGGAAAGCTCCTGGATCCCATGGGAGAGCTCCTGGATCCCATTGGAAAGCTCCTGGATCCCATGGGAGAGCTCCTGGATCCCAAAGGAAAGCTCCTGGATCCCATGGGAGAGCTCCTGGATCCCATTGGAAAGCTCCTGGATCCCATGGGAGAGCTCCTGGATCCCATGGGAGAGCTCCTGGATCCCATGGGAGAGCTCCTGGATCCCAAAGGAAAGCTCCTGGATCCCATGGGAGAGCTCCTGGATCCCAAAGGAAAGCTCCTGGATCCCATGGGAGAGCTCCTGGATCCCAAAGGAAAGCTCCTGGATCCCATCAGAGCTCCTGGATCCCCCCACAAGGCTCTGGTATCCCCCTGGGCCCTGAATAATTTATTAAAAAGAGAAAACCCCATTTTTTCACTTTTTTCGTGGCTTTTTTTCTGGTGCCTTCCTGAGGGGGCTGGGGGTGTCCCCTGTCCCTGCTGCCCCCACCCCCTGCCTCAGTTTCCCCCTTTTTCTCCAATCCCAGTTCCAGCACTGGGAATGGGAATGGCTGCTCCACCCCCAAAAATGTCCCAATGGACACCTTCAGGCCTTAAAAATAAGGAAAAAAACTCCAAATCTGGGGATTGAAGGAGACGGGCACAGCAGGGAGTGGCTCTGGTAATGGGAAATGTCCCCCCCAGCTGGGAAAAATCCCAAGAAATGGGGAAAAAAATCCAATAATTGGGTTAAAAAATCCCAATAGATAGGGAAAAAATGCACAAAAATAGGGAAAAATCCCCAAAGTGAGGCCAAAACCCCAAGAAATAGGTAAATAATCCCACTAGCTGGGGGAAAAAAATCTCAAGAAATGCGAAAAAATTAAAATAAATTGGGGGAAGCTCTCAAGAAATGAGGGGGAAAGTCCCAAGAAATGGTGGTTAAAAAAAACCAAACTCTTTAATGAATGGGTAAAAAAGTTCCAGTAAATGGGGAAAAATCCCAATAATTGGTGAAAAAAACTCATGGGAAAAAACCCGAAGAAATGGGGGAAAAATCCCAATAAATGAGAAAAAAATTGCAAGAAATGGGTAAAAAAATCCCAATAAATGGGCGAAAAATGCCAATTAACAGGAAAAAATCCCCAAAATACAGCAAAAATCCAAGGATTTGGGTAAATAATCTCACTAGATGGGGGGGGGAATCTCAATAAATGGGAAGAAAAAAAAATGGGGAAAAGTCCCATAAAATGGGTAAAAATAACAACAACAAACAAGAAAATGGTAAAAATCCCAAGAAATTGGGGCAGTGGGGGGGAATAGGGAAAGATTGGGCTAAAAGTAGAGAAAAATGAGGGAAAACACAGGAAAGGAAGAAAAAATGGGGAAAAATAAGGGGAAATGGGGTAAAAAGGGAAATTGTGTAAAATAATAGGGTTAAATAGGGGAAATAGAGGAAAGGGGGGGAATGGGCAAAAATAGGGTCAAAAATAGGATAAAATGGGGCAAAAATTGGGACAATAACAAAAATAGGAAAATGGGGCAAAATAGGGGAAATAGGGTGGAAAATGGGGTAAATAAAAATGGGGAAAAAAGGGAGAATGGGGTAAAAATACGGGGGGGGAATAAAAAAAATTGAAAAGGCTGGGGAAAAAATTAGTTGAGAAATAGGAAAAAACAGGGTAAAAATTAGGAAAAAAGGAAAAAATGGGGGTAATTAAGTAGAAGAGGGTAAAAATAGGGGAAAATAAGGTGAAATGTGGTAAAAATAGGGTGGAATTTGGGGGAGTGCTGTGATTATTTATCAGAAATCTGAATTCCTGGAGTCTCAGCCCCGAGGGGGGGGGTGTGTTTGTTTATTTCCCTTTTTTCTTGTGTTGTCTATTTGGTTTTTTTTCCTCTTGTATCTTTTCCTCTTTTTTTCCCCCCCGTCTTTTTTTCCCCTTTTTTTGGTCTTCCGTTTTCTGTTTCCCCCCTTTTTTTGTCTTTTCCTCCTTTTTGTTTTCCCTTTTGTATCTTATTTCTTTTTTTCCAACCTTTTCCAATTCTCTTTTCCCCCCTTTTTACCTTTTTTCCTTTTCCCTGTGTTTGTTTTTCCCTTCCTTGCACTTATTTTTTAAATTCTTTTTTTTCCCCTTTTCCTGTCTTTTTGCCCTTTTCTTACGTTTCTATGCCTTTTTTTAATTTTTATTTATTTAATGAATTAATTTTAATTGAATTAATTAGCATTTCCCCGTGCTAAATTACCTTTTTTCCCCTTCTTTTTAATTACCAGTTTTATTTATTCTGGGTTTTTCCTACCTATCATCACTTTTTTCTTCTCTTCCCTTTCTTCCACTTTTTTCCCAGTTTTCCCTTTTTCCTTTCTCTTTCCCCCCCATTTCCCCCTCCCCAGGTGTTCCCAATGCTCCCTCCAGCCCCACCCCCACCCACTCGGGGCCTTTTTGGGGAATTTTCCCGAAGCTTCGGTGCCTTCGCGCCCTCGGCCCGCGCTGCGCTCGGGAGGTGCCCGGGGGGGGTCCCCAGAGTGGGGGGGGGCGGGGCGGGCAGGGCCGGGGGTCCCGAGGAAGGGGGGGGAAGGGGAAGGGACCCCCGGGGTTGGGGGAAAGGGGGGGTGACCCCCTCAGGGTCCATATGGGGTCTGTGCCCCCCTCCCCCCCAGCCCCTATAGGGGATGTGGGGTTCCTGGGGGTGTCCCCTGCCCCCCCCTCCAAAAACCCCAAAATCCTCAGAATCAGATTTTTTGCCCATTTCTGTTGGTTTTTCGCAGCCCCCCCGCACCTCTCAGCCCGGATTTGGGGGATGCCCCCCCCGACCCCCCCAGTGCCGCCCCACAGGTACCCGGCCCCCCCCCCCCCCCCGGGGACAAGGGCGGGGGGGGGCCCTGGGTACCCAAATAACCTGGGGGTGACCTGGGGGGGGGGTGCAGGAGGGGCTATCTCCTCCAAACAACATTTTAAAGCAAATTATTCACATTTTCCTCATTTTTGCTGGGGGGGTGGGGTGGGAGGGAAAAGTCCCTGGGGAAGGAGGGGGAGGGCACTCGGGGGTTGCTGGGCTGGGGGGGGGGGGGGTTCTCCTCTTTATTTTGATGCCCCGTCCTCTTTTCTGGGCCCCTTCACCCTCTTTCTTTTGGACCCCAGCCCCATTTCTTCTGGTGCCCCCACCCCTCTTTTTTTCGATTGCCCAAATTCTCTTCTTTTTATTTTTTTTGGGTTCCCCCCCACTCCTTTTCTTTGCTGCCTCCACCCTCTCAGTGCCCCAAATTCCAGGTTTTTGCGTTTTTTTTTTTTGAGCACAACACTGTTCCTGGGTACCCCCCACCTCCTTTGTTTGAGTGCCCCAATCGTTTTTTATTTGAGCCCCCCACTTTTTTTTTTCCCAGGCCTTCCACACCTCTTTTTTTTTTTTTAGTTTATTTTTTTTATTGTGCCCCCATCCCCTTTTCTTGGGTGTCTCCCAACTCCTTTTTTTTTTTTTTTGGGTGCCTTTCACCCCTCTTTATTTTGGGTGCCCCAACCCTTCTTATCATTTGAGCCCCCACCATTTTTTAATTTTTTTTTTTGTTGTTCTTCCAGCCCCGTCTCTTTTTTTTTTTTTTTTCCCCCATTTCTCTGTTTTTAACCCCAACCCTCTTTATTTTTTCACCTCTTTTTGGGTCCCTCTTTTTTTCACCCCCCCAACCCTCTTTACTTTGGGCCCCCACCTCTTTTCTTTGGGTGCCCCCCATCCTCTTTTTTTAGGCACCCTATGGGGTCTGGGGTGTCCCCCCAAAGCCCCCCCTTACCCCCCCTCCACTCTGTGTCTCCCCAGCTCTGGACACAATTCCCAAGGGATTGATCCCCCCGGATCCAGAGGCAGAAAGGTGACAGCTGGGGGGGGGGGGGGGGGCACACCCCAGCCCTGCTCCCCAGGAATTCCTGTGATTTCTCCCCAAAAAAGGGGTCTCGGGGAGGGCAGGGGGGGCTGGGTTGGTCCCTGCTCCCATTTCCTCTCTCCCTGCTCAGATGCAAACCTGGCTCTGGCATTCGGGGCAGAAATTGGAATTTTTCCTCCCATTACCTGCACCCCAAAGAGCTGGGTAAGAGCTTTGGGGTTGGGACCCCCGGGGGCCTGGGGGGTGGGAGGGTGGTGGGCTGGGGCTGCCTCCCCCCCCCCCCCGTCCCCGGACTCACTTTTTGGGTCATTTTCCCCCCTCCCCAGGATGGTTTCTGCCCCAGCACCTGTCCCACTTTGGTTCGGGACGCCCTGCGGGTGACAGAGGAGGGACACGAGGTGGGCTTGGGGTCACCTCTCAGCCTGGAATCCCCTTTTTTTTTCCCTCCCCCACCCCAATTTTTAATCCAGGTACCCATGGAACCCCCTCCCAGCTGCTCAGGAGTGTCCCATCTCCCCCCCCTTCCTCCATCCTCTCCTCCCTCTATCCCCCTTCCTCCCCAGTTACCTGCCCGAGGAGTTTCATTAATTACACCTGGGGCTGGGAGCAGGGAATTCCCCTCAGGGTCCTTCCTTGGGGTTTGGGTTTTTTTGAAGGAAAATTCAGTGTTGGGGAGGAAGCTCAGAGGGGTTGTTGAGCACCCACTCCCTTGAGCCAGCCCAGCCCCTGGGGACAGGGGACGTGGCCTTGTCCCCAACCCCTCCTGCTTTTCCCTTTGCCAAATCCCTGATTATTTTATTTATTTTTTTAAAATTTTTTAAATCTATTCTTTTTTAATTCCAGAGGTGCAGTCCCCTGGTGGCTGAGCTGTGTTTTTCCAAGTGGGGTCATTATCTGCCACTTAGCCTGAAATATCCCAGCTCCAGCTTTCAAACCCTGATGAATAATTCATCTCCCCTGTTAAAAAAAGAAAAATAATAAAAATAATAGGAGTTGGAGGGTAAATAACATGAGGAGTGGGAAAGCTCTGGAGCTCCCGTGTCCATCTCCAAGCAGCTCCAGCTCCTGGGGGCTCTGGGGCTATCCAAGGTTTTTGAAGCTACAGTTGAGAAACTTTGAGGGTGGTGTTGGGGGAAAGTCCCAAATTTGGCATCTCTGCTGCATCACAGCTGCAAAACGATCAAAGCCCCAAATACCCCCCAAATTCTGGTGCCCCCCCCGATGTCTCTGTCTCCTCCCCCAGGTACAGGGGGGTGGCTGGTCCGCAGGGTTTGTGTTTTTCCTGGCAATTTGGAACTGGAAAATCCCCCAGGGAGACCCCCAGGGACCTCCCTGCCAGAGTCTGCAGCAGCAGAAGGTGGGGGGGGGGAGCACCCCCAAAGAGGGTGAATGGGTGGGGGGTTGGGCTGGGGGGATGCTAATTACCTAATTAATTACCTAATTACCCACCTAATTAATAGAATGCAAACGATTTTCCCACCTTACTTTTCTTCCCCCCCCCGCCCCCGCAGGGTGCAGGATGCTGCTGCTTGCTGCTCCCCGGGAATGGGGGATCCCCCGGAGATCCCCCCAGTGCTGGGAGCAGAAAATCCAGGAGATCCTGGCTGAGATCCAGGCCCCACTCTGCCCCTTCCTGCTGAGGTTTGTGCTGGGGGGGGCCCAAACCCCACCCGTGGGCTTGGGGGCTCAGTCCCATCCCTGGGGGGACCTCTGAGGGGTGCAGGTGGGATCCCTGAGGGGGAGCACTGGGATTCCATGTGGGATGTGGGTGGATCCCTTGGGGAATGCTCCAGGATCCTCTGGAGGATGCAGGTGGATCCCTTGGGGAATATGGGGGGGGTCCCTAAAGGGGGGTGGGAGCCTTTGGAGGGTGTGCAGGGATCACTTGGGGGATGTGGGATCTTTGTGGGGATGCTGGTGGGATCCCTGGGTGGGATCGTGTGGGATCCCTTCGGAGGTACAGGTGGATCCCCTGGGAGATGTTTTGGGTTCTTTTGAGGAATGTACAGGGATCCCTGAGGGGATGGAGGTGGAGCCTTTGTGGGATCCTTTTGGGGACTGTAGAGAGATCCCTTGGGAGCTGCAGATGGATCCTTTGGGAGGGATGCACAGGGATCCCTTGGGGATGTGGTGGGATCCCTTGGGAGGTGCAGGTGGATCCCTGGGGGGATCCTGAGTCACAGGACCAAAGGACCACACAGATCCCTTGGGATCTTCCCCCCGGGTCCTTCCTGGGATCTGCCCCGGGGTGGGGAAGGGAGTGGGGGGGGGGGGGGGTTCCTACTCAGGCCCCTCCCCAGGGACCTTTTTCCCCTCCTGGCCCCTGGGGGCCTGTGGCAGCTCCTCTGATGACACCAGAGCCCTTCCAGCAGCTCTAGGGGAAGAAATACCCAGGGGTAAAACCCCTTTGGATCCTTCTAGGAATGGGCAGAGGGGGAAGGGGGGGGGGTGTGACAGCAGCTTTTGGTGAGGAGGGGGTCTGCAGTCCAGCCCTGGCTTCCCCCTCTGGGTGAGAAGGGGATCTGGAGCTGAAGCTCTCACCCACAACCCCCCCGTCGCTGCCTGGGGTGAGGGGTGGGGAAACTGAGGCAGGGATTGTGTCTGGGGGAATTTTTTTTTTTTTTTTTTTTTTTTTTTGGGTGGGGGGGGTCTCTCACCCTCTCCTTTCCCCCCCAGGCTGTGCAGTTGGGCTCTGCTGAAGCTCCTGGGCCGCCTCTTCCTGGGGGTGCAGCTGCACAGGGGGCAGCTGGAGATGGTGCTGCAGGCTGCCAGGAGGGTGGGGGACCCCAACCAGCCCCTGCACCCTCCCCCAAAGCCCCCCTCCTCACCATCCTGACCCCCCCTGTGTCCCTCTGCAGCCCGGGGTGCCTCTGGTGTTCCTGGGCAGGCACAGCTCCCACCTGGATGGGCTCCTCCTCTCCTCCTCCTCTTCTTCTCCCGGGGGCTGGGGGTCCCCAGGGTGGCTCTGGGTGCCCGGACCTGCAGCCCCCCCACTCCGGTAAGGCTGGGGGGGAGGAGAGGAGAGGAGAGCATTGCACCCCCTGAGCCCCCCGTGCAGTGGGGGACTTGGGAGGGGAGGGGGGGGCACACCCACCCACCATTGTTCTCCCCCACCCCGCCCCCCCCCAGTGCCTTCCTGCGCTGCCTGGGGGGGATTTTCCTTCCCAGGGAGCTGGAGCAGGGAGCAGGGAATGGGAACACGGAGCTGCTGGGGGCTGTGCTGGCTGGGGTAAGGTTCCCCCTCGGGGGGGCTGGGAGGGGGGGATCTAGACGCCCCCCCAAACTCCCAAAGCCCTGGGGGGTGCCCCCCCTCAGCTCCTCCTCGTCCCTCCCCAGTACGTGCAGGAGGTGCTGAGGAGCCAGCAGCCCCCTCCTCATCTTCTGGAGGAGCCCCCAGCCCCCCGGCTCCTCTCAGCCCCAGCTCAGCACTGGTTGGCACTGGTCTGCAGGGCCCTGAGGGATGGGGCCGTCCCCGACGTCCTCCTCGTCCCTCTCAGCGTCACCTACGAGATGACCCCCGGGGGGCTTCCAGCAGGAGCAGGTGAGAGAAACCCTGGGATGGCTTGGGGGGACCTTAAAGCACCCCTAGGGACCCCCCCAGGGACCCCTCCCCCAGCCCAGGGGGCTCCAAGCCCCATCCAACCTTCAACACTGCCAGGGGATGGGGCAGCCACAGCTTCTGGGGGCAACCTGGGGCTCAGCACCTTCACCCCAAACAATTCTTTCTTCCTAAAATCTTGTTTAATCTCTTCAGTTTTTCAGCTCAAACCTTTCCCCCTCATCCCATCCCTCCAGGCCCTTGTCCCAAGTCCCTCCTCAGCTTTCCTGGAGCCCCTTCAGGCACTGGAAGGTGCTCTAAGGTCTCCCCAGAACCTCCTTTTCCCTTGTTCCCTGCTCCTTCTTCTTCCCTGCTTCTTCCCGTTTCCCTCCTTTCCCCTCTCCCCTCCATCCCCCCCAGTATCCCCATGGCCCCCTCTGCCCCTCTCTCCAAGTCTCCCCCCTGTGCCCCCCCCCATTAACTCCTCTCTCCCCCATCTCCCCCCAGAGCCCCCCTGCCCCCCTCACCCTCAGGTTCTGGTTCGGGGCTTTGGGTCGGATCCTGTGCCCCAGCTGGGGCTCTGCCCGTGTGGACTTTTGCTCAACCCTTCTCCCTGCAGGTATGGGCAGGGGACCCCCCCCAGCACCCCCCCTGGCTGGCTCTGTGCCAGGGAGGGGGGTGGGCAACCCCCTGCGGAGGGGTTTGGGGGGACTGGGAGGAATCTGGGGGGGTTCTGGTACCTTCCAGAGGTTCTGGTGCCTTTTAGAGTTCTCCAGGGGGGCTGTGGGTTCTGCAGGAGAAACTGATGTCCTTTGGGGGGGGTTCTGGTGTCCTTTGTGGGGTTGTGGTGTTCCCGGGGGGATCCAGTAATCCATGTTTGGGAGAAACTGAGGGGTTGGGGTCCTTGGGAACCTCAGGGACCGACCCATCCCGGTGGCACTGGGGTTCTGCACACCCCAGGTCCTCATTTTTCCTCACTCATATCCAGGAATTTGTGGCCAAAAACCTCGTGGGGAGGAGAGCAGAGGAACTGCTGCTGCTGCCCCCCATCCTGGGCACCTGGTGAGTGGGGGGCAGCACCTGGGGGCACCCCCCAAACCCTCCTGACCCTGCTGCAACCCCTTTTCCCCCCCTGTGTTTTCCAGCCCCACCTCTCTGGACACCAAAATCCCAAATCCTGGTCCCAGCACAGCCAAGGAGGAGGAGGAGGAGGAAGAGGAGGGGGTGCTGGTGACCAGGCTGGGTCTGCACGCCCTGAGTGGTGAGGGGCTGGGGAGTCCTCCCTGTCCCTGTCCCTCACCCTCTGGGGTGTCTCTGGGGTGTCCCCTCCCCTGTCCCAGCCTGTCTCTGGTGTCCCCTGCAGATGCCATCTCCTGCTCTGCTGTCATGGCCGTGGCCATCACCTCAGCCCTCCTGCTGCACCGGCACCCGGGGGTGAGGAGGGGGCCCCAGGGCTGCTCCTGGGGAAGGGGCTGCCCAGAGCCTGCTCTCCCCCAGCCTCCCCTGCTCAGCTTCCTTCCTTTCCTTCCTTTCCTTCCTTTCCTTCCTTTCCTCCTTTCCTCCCTTTCCTCCCTTTCCTCCCTTTCCTCCCTTTCCTCCCTTTCCTCCCTTTCCTCCCTTTCCTCCCTTTCCTCCCTTTCCTCCCTTTCCTCCCTTTCCTCCCTTCCCTCCCTTCCTCCCTCCCTCCCTTCCCTCCCTTCCTCCCTTCCCTCCCTTCCCTCCCTTCCCTCCCTTCCCTCCCTTCCCTCCCTTCCCTCCCTTCCCTCCCTTCCCTCCCTTCCCTCCCTCCCTTCCCTCCCTTCCCTCCCTTCCCTCCTTCCCTCCCTTCCCTCCCTTCCCTCCCTTCCTCCCTTCCCTCCCTTCCCTCCCTTCCTTTCCTTCTCCTCTCCCATTCCCCCCCCTCCTCTCCCCTTGTCCCCATTCCCTCTCCCCTTGTCCCCATTCCCTCTCCCATTCCCCATTCCCTCTCCCATTCCCCATTTCCCATTCCCTCTCTCCCATTCCCTCTCCCCAGGGGGTTTTCCTCTCCCGCCTGCTCCAGGATTTTTCCTGGCTGCTGGAGGAGCTGTTGCTGCACCAGCGGGATGTGGGCTTCTCAGGGCGGGTGGGGGTCCTGGTGTGGCACAGCCTGCAGCCCCTGGGTCTCCTCACCTGCCACCACCTGGGGCCCCTCGGGGACGTCCTGGTGGTCCCCAAGGGCTCGGCAGAAGCCAGGAGGGAGCTGGGACACCACAGCGCGGGGCATCCTGCCAGTGCTGGCCTGGGAGGCACTGGGAGGTGAGGGGACACAGGGGGACACCGGGGGGATTGGTGACACCAGGGGGACTGATGACACCGAGCATGGGTGACGGTGAGGGGGAGCAGGGACACCAGGGATTGGTGTGACACTGGGGGGATTGGTGACACCAGGGACAGGTGACACCCAGCATGGGTGACAGTGGGGGGATCAGGGACATGGGGGGGGATTGGTAACACCATGGGTGGGTGACGGTGGGGGGCTGGGTGGGTGACAGTGGTGTCAGTGTCTCCTCTCCCCCCAGCCTGTGCCATCCGGGCACTGGTGCTGCAGGTTCTGCCCTTCCTGGGAGCCCCCCCGGGACCCCCCCCGAGCATCACCCTGAGCCAGGAGGAGCTGCACTCCAAGGGGGCTGGAGCTGCTGGGGCTGCTGTCCCCCACACTGCTGGGGGCTGCAGGTAGGGGCTGGGGACACGGGGGGGGCTGTGACACCCTTGGGGGGGTCTGTCCCCCCCTCCCAGCCCCTGTCCCCCCTGTCCGCAGCCCTGCCAGCCCCTGCCCAGCCGCACCCAGGACATGGTGGACAAACTGCTCCTCTGTGGGCTGCTGCAGGTTGAGGAGGTGGGTGACACCCGTTGGGACCACCCCCCGAGACACAGCCCCCTCCCCATCTCTGGGTGTGAGGGTCCCATCCCCCTGTCCCCCCCCAGCAGGACATCGAGCGCCGGGGCTGTGATTTGTCCCCCCGGGTCTGGGCCAGGGTGGATTTCAGTGACAGTGACAGCGAGGAGGAGGCTCCCAAGTGCTGCTACAAGGTACCAAGGTGTCCCCAACCCCCCCGGGGGCCCCCCCCAACCCCTCACTGACCTCTGCCTCCCCCCCCAGCTGACTGAGCCCCCCTCCTGTCCCGGCCTCCTCCTCTTCCTCTGCCGCCTCCTCGCCCCCACCCTGCGCGGCATCGCCCGAGCCGCCACGTTCCTGGGACTGGCCCCGTGGCCACTGCCTGGTAGGACCCCCCTTCTTGGGTGGGCGACCCCCCTTCTTGGGTGGGCGACCCCCCTTCTTGGGTGGGCAACGCCCTTCCCGGGGTGGGCAACCTCTCTCCTTAAGTGGGCAAATCCTTCCTTGGGTGGGCAAGCCCCTCCCAGGGTGGGCAACTGCCCCCCCTTTCCCTTATGCCTCAGCTTTTGGGGAAACTGAGGCAGAGCTGCAGGCACCAGAGGGGCTGTGCCCCAGGTCTCACCCTCCCGTCTCTCTTCCCCCAGAGTCAGACTGTGTGGAGGCTCTGATCCAGTTCCTGCAGGAGGAGGAGAGTGGGGGTGAGTTGGGGGGGGAGGGGGATTTGGGGGTCTCCCCCCACCCCCAGAGCCATGGGAGGGGAATCTGGGGATTCCCTGGGGAATTTCTTCCCCCCCAGACCTCCCCAGCAGGACCCTGGCCCTGAGCTCCCTGCAGACCTTCAAGGAGATGGGGGTGAGTGTGGTGGGGGGCCCCCCCCTGCCTGGTGCCTGCAAAGTGACCCCCCTGACCCCTCCGTGTCCCCCCCAGGTGCTGGAGGAGGTGCAGCCCCCCCCCTGCCCCCTGCTCCACCTCTCCCCACAGTTCCAGTCCAGTGCCAACCGGGAGAAGCTGGAAGCCTTTATCCAACAGTTCATCCAGGACTAGGAGCCAATAAACTGGGGTGCAGCGACCCCGCCCTCTGCCTCCTGGATTTATTAAGCGGGGGGGGGGGAGGTTGAATTTTGGGGTGAAAGGGGGCGATTTCTGTCCTCACACCACTTGGTTGCAGATGGTGCCCAACTCCTCCATCTCACACTCCACCTCACCTCCTCTCTGCGGGGGGGTAAGGAGATGCAGGTACCCCCCCACACACACCTTATTTCAAGCCCCCTCCCCTTACTTTGCCTCCCCTCCCCCCTGATTTATTTCACACCCCCTGCCCCTTCCCTCACCTGGAGGTAGAGGGGGGGGCATCTGAAACATCCCCACCCCTGGGGGGGTCCCGGTCAGCAAGATGTCCCCAGGGACCAGGGTGACAAAGCTGGGCGGGGAGGTGACAGAGGGGAGGTGTCACTTGGGGTGCCCCCTGCCCCCCCCAGGTCCTTGGGGGGGTCACCAAGCCCCGGGGCTCACCGGGAGATCCAGAAGATGAGTTTGGGGAGGGGGAGGATGAGCTGCCGGGTGCTGGTGTCCTGCATCACCTGCCCGTTCACCCGGCAGCAGAGCCGCAGGTTGTGGAGGTCTGGGGGGGACAGAGGGGACACGTCACACTGGGGGGGACGCATCGCATTGCACACAGACCCCACTCACACTGTCCTCTGGTGCTAACACCAGGCTCAAACACTCCACGCAGCCAGAGGCCTGAACAGCTCCATCCATCTTGGTGTCCCTCTTCAGGGCTTCCGTCTGTGTCTGCACACCCTGTGTCTTAACAGCAACAGCTTTTGCTGTTTTGGAGACCATCGCTCCTTCAAGAGAGCTGGGAGGTGGCTGTGCCCCCCACCCCATCTCACAGAGCTGATCCCACAGCCCCAGAAGCTCCATTCCTGATTTAACAGACGCTCGGCTGGAAGCTGAGTGCTTGGATGTTTGAAGTACGAGGTTCTAAGACAATCACAGAGTCACAGTGTTCTGGGAGCTCTGGAAGGGGTGCCAGGAGAAGGTGAGAGGCAGCAACAGCTTTCAGGTCTTGCACCTTGCATTTGGAAACCATGGCCCTGTGTTTAGAATTTTGGAACCGAACTTGGCTGGAGTTTGACCACAAATTGAGGATGACCAGTTCACAACTGCCACCTCGCCAACTCACCAACGCTCATTCAGCCACTGCCAGTTGACCTCTACCAAGTGATCACTGACACCTTGTGGTGATCCAAGTGATCCCCAAGGCACCACAAGTGATCACAGCCGCCTTGCCACTGCCAATACAGGGCCACCACTGACCACCACTCTCATGGTCTGTAACTATTAATTTTTTATACTTTGTTTGTGAGGAAATATTACTACTGCACATGTACATCCTACAAATAATAAAAGCAACCAGATTTACGGTTTGAACAAAATTGTCCCCAACCCCCCCTCGGGGTGTCCCCAACCCCCCTGGGGCTGTCCCCAACGCCCCAGGTCTGCCCCTCTGCCCCCCAGCTTGCAGGACCAGGACCCTTCCCCTCTCCCCCTGAGGAACAGGGACAGGGAAAGTCCCTGTGTCCCCAGGACCATTCCTGCGTCCAGGACCCCCTTCCCAGCTGGGGGGGCTTTTTTTTTTTGGTGCCAGGGGGCAGTTTTTGGGTGTTTTTTGGAGTTTTTTAGTTGCTGAGGAGTGACTTTTTGTGGTGCAGAGGGGCATTTTGGAAGTGCCATTCTGTTTTTACATAAATTAATTACACCAAGGAAAAGGGCTCTTAATCTGCAGATTTGGCTCTTAACTTGGGCTGTCCACCCTTGGGCTCCTCTCTGGAGAGCCCGGTTTCAACCCCATCCCCCTTCAAGCCTAGTTTAAAGCCCTCCGTATCAGCCCCGCCAACTTATGGGCTAGAGTCCTTTTGCCCTTGCTGGATAGATGAAGCCCATCTGGTTTGAAGAGACTGGGTAAGATGGAATTTGGCCCATGGTCAAAAAACCCAAAGTTCCGCCGGTGGCACCAATCCCTTAGCCACCTATTGATTAAGACTGGTTTTCCTACTCCTCTCCTCGTTCATCTCTGCTACTGCAGGAATGGAGGTGAACACCCCCTGTGCTCCTGTCCCATCAGCTCATCGACCCAGCGCCTTGAAGTCCTTTTTAATGGTCTTGCTACTTCTTCCATTAATGTCATCACTGCCAGCCTGGACTACCAACAGTGGATAATAATCAGAGGGCCGAATTAGCTGGGGGAGTCTCCTACTGAAATCCCTCACTCGGGCCCCAGGAAGGCAGCAGAGCTCCCTGTGGGAGGGGTCCGGTCGACATACAGGGCCCTCAGTTCCCCTCAGAAGGGAGTCACCAACTACAACTGCCCTTCTTTTTTCCTTTGTAGCTGTAGTTGTAACCCGCCTGGTAGACGGGGGGCGAACAGGAGACCTTCCAGACAGTTCTTCCTCTTGTGTGTCCTCTGCCTGGTTCTCTGAGTCCAGGGCCTCATCTCGGTTCTCGAAGGGCACCCGGGGGGATGGCGGGGGCTGCGAGGGGATTCTTTTGCCTCTCCGATGAGGGACCTGTTTCCATTCCCTCCCATCCACCTGGTTTCTTCCAACTGCCTGATGGCAGGAGGGGCAGGGCTTCACCGCCTCCATCTGGGCTTCTTTTGGGTTAGAAAGGGTGTGACTCCAGGAGTCAACAGGGGGGCAGAAGCACAGGAAGAATAGGTTTTTAAACAAATTAATCACACCAAGGAAAAGGGCTCTTAAGGAAAGAAAGAGAAGGTTTAATGCTTTTTTCAACCCCTGCAGAAAGTCCCAGCTGGCTGCTGCTCTCCCTGCTGGCTTGGAGGAACTTGCAGCACTGGGTCAGGATGCCCGTGAAACTGAGCCGTGCTGCTGCCACCAGCAAGGGTTCCACATGGCAGGACTGTCCCAGTGTCCCACGCTGAGTGAGGATGCTGACAAGTTCCAGGGAAACATTCCCCATCTTCCGCTCCTCCTGGCAGCTGCCAAACAAAGCCCTGAAAGCAAGAAAGCAGCGCTGGGGTGAACTGGAGCTTTTGAAAGCCTGAGCCCTTCTCCCCTCTGCCTCCTTGCACCCCCCAGCACCAGCGTGGGCACTGGCAGCAGCCGTGGGAAGGAAAACTTCTCCCCTGGCTCCTGGTGCAAGCCAGGAGCACGCCGGAGGTGGCCGGATGCTTGGGGACAGCGGGACGCAGAGAAGAGTGGCACAGGGGGTGACCCAAGGTGGCTGCTGCTCGGGGGGGACAGCCCAAAGAAGGGGACACCTGGTTGTCACCTGGGGCCAGGCTGTGCAGAGGGATGGGATGAGCTGACCTGCGGGGGTGATGGTGTCTGCTCAGCAGGCTCGGGGTGCTGCCTGTGGGAAGGAGGCCGTGGCACCGGGCTGCTGCTCCCAGCTCCGTTCACACGCTGCCATCTGCCCCGGGAGCCCTTCCCCCCCCCCTCGGGCTCTTCGGGTCAGGGGGGCTCTCAGTGACATCTTCCCACCTCCACCTTCAGCACTGGCACCTTCAGTCCCACGCTGCTGCTGTCCCCTGCTCTGGTGACACTGGGGAGGTTTAACCCGAGGAGAGCGACCCGAGGGGAGTCCTGGGTGTGGAGAGGAGGGCTTGGAGGGCACTGCTTTGGGTTGGAAGGCACTGCTTTGGACTGGGACAGTCCAGTAGAGCCTGGGGAGGCACATGGGGATCTGGGGGACAGCAGCTGCAGTGTGGCATTGGTGAAGGTACCGTTGGGAAGATGGCAGGAGGAGACTGTCCCCGAGACATCAGAGACAGCAGCACAGAGCCCGGAGACTCTGTCCTGATCTTTGCCGCTGCTGCAGAGTTTCCAGGATCAGTGAGGTCTGAACTCCCAGGGACTGGACTGAGGGCTCAGGGTCGTTTTCCAGGCACTGGAGGGCTGGGAGAGAAAGAAAGAGAGCAGTGGTGAAGCCTCAGTGTTCGCACAGCCCCTCCCGTGCCAGCCCCATCCATTTCTTTCCCTGGCCAGGAGGAGCAGGTGGGAGCCAGGGAGCAGCTGGAAGCTGCTGCTCAGGAATGCCAGCAGCCTGGCTTGGGCTGGAAGGGACCTTAAGGATCCTCCAGTCCTAACCCCCAGCCTGTCCCCAAGAGCTTCCCCCTCCCCTGAGGCTTCTCCCTCGAATGGGGCCAGGCACGGCAGCCCCCTGCCCAGGCTCTGTCCCCTGCCCCATCCAGCCCCATCCAGCCCAGCTCTGACCCCACTCACCAAAGAACATTCCCAGCACTTCATACCGATGCCTCCTCAGGCGCCGCGCAGCAGCCCCTGTGCACAGAGCTCCCGTCAGACCTTCCCCTGCCCAGCACTGCACAGCCCCCTGCCCGGGGCAGCCAGGAGAGGGTCCCCGGGGGCTGTTGCTCACCAATGAACCTGATGGCTGCCAATCTCACACCAGTCGGAGCAGCCCTGAGCCGGATCTTGCTGAAACGCACATACTGCTCCACCCAGCTCCTCTCCTGCTCCAGCTGGGGAGAGCCCAAGTTCAGGGGGCTGGCACAGACCATTCCCTGTGTGCCAGAGCAGTCCCTCTGCCCATCCCCAACCCCTTCCCCTCCAGACCATTCCTTTCTGCCAGCCAGGAGCCCTGGGGGGCTGAGGTGCAGCCAGAGCGTGGGACGGGGGCTCCTGCAGCACCCAGGGGCTGGGGGGAAGAGGGCTCTGCAGAAGAACCCCTGGGGGGGGCTGCGTGCCTGAGGGCAGCCCTTGCCCAGCCCGGGCCCTGGCACCTGGGGCTTGTCCTCACCAGGGTCTCTCCAATCCTCCACGTCTCCTGGTTCTTAACCACTCGCTTCAGCTTCCTCCAGCCCAGGAACTTGGCAGAGGCGAGGAGGGCTCTGCCAGAGGCCTGCAAAGCAGCAGAGGGTGGGAGCTGGCACCACAGCTGGGAGAAGGAGACCTCTGGGCAAGGCTGCACAGTGTCCCCAGCTACTGCTGGGAAGAGGCAGCTGGGGACAGAGCCTGAAGGGGGGGGGGGTTCAGTGCCCGAGGCAGGGACACGGGGCAGCCACCAGCTCAGGTATCACGTTCTGCCAGGTTCTCTCTTCTGCCAGCCAGCAGGAGAGAGATGGGCAAGAGCTGCTGAGCTGCTGCCAGGGCTGGGGCAGAGGGAAGGGCAAAGCTCTGAAGGGTCAGCTCTGGAGTCTGTACCTCGGCCACGCTCTCGTCACTCATCCGAAGGAAGAGTGAGATCAGGGTCCTCCGCACCATCTCCTCCACCTTTTTCTTGTCCTTCCTCACCATCACCACCAACAGCTCTCTGAAGAGGATGATGGAGAGCTCTCTCACCTGGCTGGACTCCTGGGAGAGAGGAAGGAAGGAAGGAAGGAAGAGACCCAAGTCAGGGTGACTGCAGCAGCAGCCTCTCCCTCCCCATGGTTCCTGTTGTTCTGAGTGGGGAGATGCTGCGGGGTGGTGGGGCTGGGGGCAGCGGAGGCCTCATCCTGCCAAGGAGAGGCTGTGCTGGGCTGCAGAGCCCAGAAGCCCTCCCAGCAGAGCCCAGGGCCGTGAGGAGGGCAGCAGCCCTGCCCAAGTGCTGCCCGCGGGGCTGGGCTGGAGGGCAGCTGTCCTTGCCCCGGGCCCCTCTGCGGGGTCAGGTCCCACAGCAGCCTTACATCATCAAAGAGGGCTGGGAGACTTCCTGCCGCCAACACAGCCATGTGGCTGGCTTCCTTCTGCTCCAGCTGCCCGCCCAGGAGGGCTCTGAATAAGAGCAGGGCCTCCACCTTGACGCCGCTGTCAGCGTGTGGCATCATCAGCAGGGTGACAAGCTCAGCAGGGGCCTCTCTCTGCATTTCTGCTGCCTGTGTGAACAGAGAATTGATTTCTGAGCCGGGGAGGGCAGGGAGGGCCCTGTGGCCCCTGCTCAGCCACCTCCTTCCTCTCAGCCAGGCCCAAGCCACCGCGTTACCCCCGTGCCCCAGCCCCAGGCTGCCAAGGCGGCTCCACCTCGCTCACCATCTGCGGATCTCCTGACAGGGCCGCCATGCCCCTGAGTGCCAGCAATTGCATCGTGTGGCTGTAAGAGTGCATGTGCAGGTGGAGGAGGTGCAGGTCACTCAAAGTCTTTTCAAGGTCCTGGCAGCCCAGCAGCTGAAAGAACGACAGCGGTGAGAGACGGGCAGAGCTGCAGGACCCCGGCACTGTGCAGCTCCCGCTTCCCACTGCCAGCTCAGGGCCTGACAAAGGGGCTGACACAGCCCGTCCCGTCCCGTCCCGTCCCGTCCCGTCCCATCCCGTCCCGTCCCGTCCCGGGGGAAGCCCTGCCTGTGGACACCCAGGGGTGCTGAGCACTGCCCCAGCAGGAAGGGCTGGCGGGCAGAGGGACTGACAGCAGAGCCCTCTGTCCCAGCTCCGGAGACTGTCATCCCACCCGGCAGCCGCCTGGGACAGAGGGACGGCTTCAGGAGCATCTGCCAGAGGCACTGCTTCCCACCAGCCTTACCTCAACGTAGAAAGTCATGGCTAAGGTGTTCTGCCAGGGCTCCCCAGAGCCAAACATCCTTTTGACGTGCTGGAACAGGGAGCAGCGCTGCTCAGCTGAGCTCTTCCTCCTCATCTCTCTGGGCAGGGAAAGAAAAGCAGCGCTGGCGGTGAGCAGGGCAGGCAAAGCCTTGCTGGCATTGAGCTCTCTGCCCCCGGGCATGGGGCTGCCGAGGCTGAAAAGGGCTCTCACCTGGCCAGCAAACTGACTCCCCTCTGGAGGGCCTCACTTCCAAGGAGCAGGTCCCAGCCACCCTCCTGCTGGATCGTCTGGACAAGCTCTTCACATCCAGCAGCGCACAGCAGGGATTTCATGGCCTTCACTGCCACCTGCTGCTCGTCTCCCCGAATCCATGGATCCTTGACAAGCTGGCTGGTCAGGGCCATGAGGAGCCTGGGGAAGAGCACTCCCAGGCTTTCCTGACAGTGGGGCCACTGGCTGAGCCTGCACAGGACCTGGGAGGCCTGCAGAAAAGACACAGGGACAGCTCTCAGTGCACAGACGCTGCTGTTGCACTGCCCAAGGCCGCAGAGAGCCCGATGGAGGCTGTGAGCCATCTGGCAGCACACGGTGGATGAACACGGTGTCCAGAATGCTGCAGGGTGGTTCCTGTTTGTGCTCAGGGGCCCCAGCAGCCCCACGGGGCTGGCACAGAGGGGGTTGGTGCAGGGCAGGTCCCTGCTGGCCCTGAGGGGCTGTGTCCCCAAGCCCTGGAGGAGGTGGGTGTTTGGGGCAGGCAGCAGGGGCTGCCTCTGCTTGCCTGGGGAGCCAGGAACAGCCCTGAACCCGAGCAAGACCTGCTCTGCTCACTCACAGCTGAGACACTGACGCCTGCTATGGAGCCCTCCATCACACCCAGCAGCCCCTCGAAGATCCTCTGGGTGTTTCTGGCTGGGGACAGCATCACCTCCCACATGGCCAGGGCAGCCCTGCAAGCCAGAGCGCTCCGTCAGCAGGGCTGCCTCGGCCACCCTGCTGTGCGCGGGCTATGGAGCAGGTCCCCAGGGCTGGAGGGGCTCCTACCTGTCACACTCTGGACTGATCCTCAGCAGAGTCCTGACCGTGTCCTCGGGGCTCCTCTCAGCCAGCAGCCAGAGCAGTGACTCCAGGCTGTGCCGGGCTGTCACCCTGGGGACACGCTGCAGGGTGCTGTGGATGCCCCTCAAGATCGCTTCTGCCTGGAGGGGACACGGGTGAGGATGGTAAGACAAGAGGGCATGGCCTTAAGCTCTCCCGGGACAGGTTACATATTAGGAAGAGAAGAAATTCTTCCCAGAGAGGGTGCTCAGGCATTAGAATGGGCTGCCCGGGGAGGGGGTGCATTCTCCGTCCCTGGAGGTTTTGAAGAAGAGGCTGAATGTGGCACTGAGTGCAATGGCCTGGGAACCACGGGGGGAGTGGATCAAGGGCTGGAATTGATGATCTCTTTCCAACCCAGGTGATTCTGTGATTCTCTGATTCTATGGTGCTGCCACTGCAACTGCTGCCCTGCCCATCCCATCCCTCTCTGCTGCCTTGCCCTGGCTTCAGGTGCCCAAGAGACTGGGATCTGGGAGGGAGGGAGCAGGGAAAAGCACCAGGAAGGTGTGATGGGCAGGACAGTGCAGCCCCAGGACACTTACATCCACCAGCCAGAAGCCAGGGTCGCTGGTGGCCACGTCCAGCAGGCTGCAGGCCACCTGGCTGTCCTGGGTGCTGGAATCTCTCAGGGCTGCTATAGCTGTGAGGACCAGGCCCGTCCTCTCTGCAGCCCAGGAGTAAATTCCAAACTCCTGCGGGGAGAAGGGAAGGGAAGGAGGGAAGAGATGTCAGGAAAGCTGCAGCAGGGGCTGCTGTCCCTGCAGGGAGGGGAGGAGGAGGATGAAGAGGAAGAGGGAGGGAGGGAGGGAGGGAGGGAGGGAGGGAGGGAGGGAGGGAGGGAGGGAGGGAGGGAGGGAGGGAGGGAGGGAGGGAGGGAGGGTCTCCTTCAGGGTGAGGGAGGAGGGCTGGGCTCATGGGCAGGGCCTGCTGGCCCTCCAGAGAGCCAGGGGCCAGGAGGGCTGGAGCTGCTGCTGGGGCACTCCATGGAGGGACAGCCTGGCATAGGAACCCTCTCAGCAGGGAGAGTGAGGCCAGGCCAGTCCCAGGCATTTTGGGAAGGGTCCCTTGGAAGGGTCCCAGCAAGGAGGGAGCTCCTTACCCTGGCAAGGCCACTGGTGTTCATCTCATCTGCTGCTGACACCCAGCCTGGAGAGGAGTGGAGGAAAGATGGAACTCTGGGACCTGGCCCAGAGCCTCCCCAGCGTTGTCGATGCAGCACGTCGAAGAGGTGCTGAAGAGCCTCTGCTGCCATGGAGCTGGATGCGCAGCAGAGGATGAGACGTCCCACCATCTCTCCCAGGCACTGGAACAGCAGGGATCAGAGGGCTGTGGAGGTGTCTGCCCCAGCCCCTGCACGCTGCCAGCTCCTCTGCCCAGCGCAGGGTCCCCTCTCAGCAGCGCCCGGGCCAGGGGAGCAGAGCAGCAGGACGGGCGAGGCCCAGCTGTCCCCAGCAGGAACAGCCTCCCCTGCAGCCCCGCTGTCCCCTCTGCCTCTCCCTGCTCTCCAGCCCTCAGCTGGCATGAGGACTGGGACTCGGGATAGCCACAGAGTGAGCATCCAGGAGAGCGGGAAGGGCTGAGTGAGGGGGGCACCGGAGCTTGTCTGGCCCTGGGGGCTCCTTACCCTGGCAGAGGAAGGGCTGATGCCTGACTCCATCGCCCTGGCAATGAGCACCAGAGCCTCCTGACCTTCCTCTGCTCTGGGGGAGGCTGTGAAGAACATCAGGCCCTGCAAGAAGAAAAGCCAATGCTCTGCCCTGGGCTCTGCTGGCTCTCCCAGGGCTGACAGCTCTGCTCAGCACCTGGCAGGGCTCGGATCCTTTGCCAAGGCTTCCTGGGAGGGGATCCTTGAGCGTGGGGGCAGCTGGAGCAGGCACAAGGCCGGTGCCAGTCTCTGTGGGTACCTCTGCTGAGCCCTCCAGAGCATTCACAAGGATCTGTCCCTCCCCCTCCTCAGCTGGACGCAGATCCTCAGAGCTCCTGGAATCACAGTCGAAATCTAACAAAGCAAGAGAGGAGGGTGAGCTGAAGGTGCTGGCAGGACAGACTGAAGTGTCCCCTACCTGGCACCCAGCCCCGTGCCAGCTCCCGAGGACAGAGCCAGCCCTGGGCGGGGGGACCCAAAGAGGGGACTGGCAGGGATCGGGCCGGGGATGTGCCCAGCAACCACTGCCATGCAGGAGGACAGCAGAGCAGCCAAAGGCCACTCACTCACTCACTCACTCACTCACCTGCCTCCGGCAGCGGGACCTCCCACACCTCTGATGGGGCAGGGGGGTGGCCTTCCTCCTCTTCCTCTCCCCTCCAGGCCAGCCGGGGCCGGCTCGGGGGTCTCTGCTGAGTGGGGGAAGAGGAGAGGCCATGGGGGGTGGGCACGGGGGGGGCAGTGCTGCCGGCCCCAAGGCTGCACTGCATGGGGGGAGAGCCCGTGGGGCCAAGGGGGCTGCGTGGGGACAGGGAGAGGGCTGGGACGGGCCCTGCACGGGGCAGGGAATCTCCAGGGGATGGAGGCTCCTGGGCAGCCTGTGGAGATTCACAGCCCTCAGGGGCTGGGCAGAGGCTCCCATCAGACAAACCACCAAGGGCTGTCGAGTCCTGCCCCGTTTGCCCCGAGGGCATCCACCCAGCCCCAGTCCCCGGCTCATCCCTCTCCCGGGGACCAGGCACCGTCTCCAACTCTCCTTGGTCCTCTGGGGATCCACGGAGGCTTCTCCCGAACGCTGAGAATGCAGACATCGCTCAGGGCTCCTGTCAGCTCTGTGCTCGCCTCTGCACTCTCTGCTGTCCTTCTGGACACTGAGACGGGGCCTCCCCGGTGCTCAGAAGGGACCCCGGGACCCGCGGTGTCACAGGTGAGGTCACAAAGGGTCCCTTTGTCACCTGGCAGGCAGGCCGGGTGTGTCCAGGCAGGCGTTGGCACATGGAATCATGGAATCATCATGGCTGGGAAGGACCTTCAAGATGATGGAGTCCAAGTGTCAGCCCTGCACCCCCTGAACCACCGCAGCATCTCCCCCAGCACCACGAGATG